>NC_056739.1:764544171-764854171 GCF_019279795.1 Protopterus annectens | reverse complement strand
GAAATGGCAAAGTCCCGAAGACGACCCACTGAATTTTTTCCCTGGGGAAAAAAATTATCTGTTGCGTGTCTTTGCTATTTTGCCATTTCAACAGTATCGGATCGACTAAATAGCTTTTGCTATTTTGTCCATTTGATACGCTAATGTCGATCCTATGTGTCTGTCTGTGTTGCTGCCAATACATTGAAGTGCACAAGTATTAAAACACACAGAATCAAAGCCCGCTTACCTCACCTTGCTCGTGCATGCTAACCCTAAATTTACATACTAACGAAAAACCCTTTTCTCAATAGTGTCACTATACAAGACCCACAGGCAGACAGATGTGCACGCACACACAGTTCTACTAAATACTGTAATTCCACAATACCAAAGACCAGAATATTGAGATGAGAATCACAAAGCTGAAAATCCTGTACTTTGTAAGTATTCTCAGGGCAATTAAACACTAGCCCAATGTGGGGAATTATACCCTTTCTCCACTGCATTGTGATCCCGGAGTTGGTATACATATTTTTGGATGGGGGTGGGGGTGCAGGGTCCCCATCAGGGGGTGTGGAGGGTGCAGCCCCCCCACCTAGGTGGGTTTTAGATAGAGCGGTGTGTTTTGATGTTATGTGTTTACTTGCCCTGGGAATACTTATGTGATTTAGGATTTTCAGTTTCCTGATTCTCATCTTGATATTCTGGTCTTCTGTATTGTGGAATTACAGCATTTAGAAGTAGATCCGTGCACACACACACACACACACACACACACACACACACACACACACACACACACACACACACACACACACACAAACACACTACACTACATCTGTCCTCTAACTGAACCTCTACACTAACCATAACCCAGAAACACTTAGACACACACACTCTCCCATCCCATTCCCACTTAACATTCTCACACAAATGCTCAACAGACTGTTGGATACCCATACACCACAAAAATGACAGTAATATCAAACCAAACTCTTTTTTTGCTTTTGGTCAAGCCATCTTGCAACCCATCCATAACCCTACTACATTAAATTTAACAACTTCAAGATCACACAACAGTGTGGAAAAATTAAATTCCTGCAACCCATTGTCTGCAATTTCAGACAGAACACAAAAAGTGCCACCAATCCATATCAGTGTAAGTGAACCTAATAGAAAGATTCACTTACACTGCAACAACCAAAAAAGGGACACAATATGATTGATCAACTGCAAAGATTGGCATACTAAACATCCAGCATTGTTGACAAACTTAAGAGGTTAAGTACAAACCCTTATGTCACCCAATGGATAGTCAGTTGTCTCACAGACAGAACCCAGGAAGTTGGAATTGGGGAGTCCACCTCTACAAAGATGCCAGTTGTAAGTGGAGTCCCTCAGGAATCGGTCCTGGGGCCACTTATTTTTGGCATTTACTTATCTGAAGTGAAAGCCAATGTCAATAATCTCTGGCTGACTAAATTTGCAGATGATTGCAAACTAGGAGCTGTCACTGAATTACCCACAAACACAAATGTTCTCCAGGAAGGGCTGCCACAGACAACCAACTGGTGCCAAAGCCATGGACTAAAACAAAATGCCAAGAAATGCATAATATTATCCTTCTGGAAGTCAGCCATCTCTGGTAACTAGCATTTGACAACACACCCCTAAGAGTTGACTCAGTAATCAGGGACCTGGGGCACAATAGACAGTAATCTAGTATTTGACCATCACATTTCTACAGTAGTGAAGAAATCATTCTGTGTTGTGGAAGTCATAAACAAAGGTATGGCATCTAGGTCCAAGGAAGTCATTGTCCCACTGGATTCAGCATTCATCAGCCCTATTATTGAGTACAATGCCCCCCTTGGTATGCACCTAACCATACATATCCAACAACTGGAATGTCCACAGATGTTCCTTACTAAAAGAATACAGGGCATAAGTAATATCTCCTGTGCAGACCACCTCAAAGCCCCATCCCTGTATTCTGTCTCCTTCAGGCTGTTGAGGGAAGATATATGCCGGGCATACAAGACATTGTCAGACCCCACTCTGATGGACCTCCTGCAAATCCAAAATCCAAAAACAAACAGCACCAGAATTACCCATTCTAAAGACTTAAACCTTTTCTGAACCTTGCTTGTGATATAAATATGACTTGCTAGAGAGACAGGTATGTATCCCAGAGACTACCACTTCTCTGGAACAGGCTCTCCATCCATGTGAAGCAGAGTTCCTCCCTAACCCAATTCAAGTGTAACTTGGACAACTGGATGGGGAATAGGAAATTCATCCCTGTTTTGGCACCCATGTTTCTTATGGACACAGGCAGCCTGTAAATGTTTCACCTCGCAATCCACTGATTACACTTATCAAGGGAACTAGAACTTGTCAGATATTTGGGATGCATGACTAGGCTTAAAAAGGCCTTTGTGATTATTAGCCTAATAAACACCTATGAACCTATGTAATACAGCAAAAAGCAGGTTTGATCATGTGCATCTCAAACATGTAAATGGCATCAAATATGTATATATGGTTTTCTGACAAATTGTCAAATGGCAACTTGTCAAACCAAATAAAATAAAAAAGCTACTTGCTGTACTGAGACTGGGAGGAATGAATGTGAGCAAGTGGCTTTTGCTCTTATTTGTGTTTAATTTGCCACTTATTTGCCTTTCATCTAACTTGCCAAACCAGGAAAACCACTGGTTCAGCTAATCGTATGTGCTGGCAGTTGCTCTCAGTTAGATCGCAGTACAGTAGTCATTAAGAAATGTACACTTTTCCCACTATAATGTCATCTCAAAGTTGGTATATATAATTAGAAGGGAGTGGTGACAGCAAGGGTTGTTCCCCTTGACAAAAACAGGATTTTTTCTTTTGTTGTGCTCAATCAGTTGCCATTCAATGTGCTGAAGTTTTGATCAGCTGTCATGCATTCACACCATACCTCTCAACTTGGAATCATCAAAAATCTGGACAAAGGCCCTGAAAAGTAGGTACAACTGGCCAAAATTCGGTACACTGATTAAAATAAAATTTGCATACATAATCATGTAACCCCATCCACTCCTGTGGAATTGTGGGATACCAATGTTTAAATGCAAACAGAAGGACAAAATATTAAACACAAAAATATAAACAGAACAACAGTGTTATTTCTATCAATATTTGAATTCTATAAAAATGCTTAAGTAAAATATGAATCTGAATCATATAAACTCAGAAGAGAAGCTTGCTTTGATTCTTCAATGAGCCCTACCTCTACATTATTTGAAGATATGATACAAATTCAAGCATAGCCTGGTATTAATAAGCACTGTGTTTGTCCGCTTCATGCCATGGGAAAGGAAACTACCAAAATAGTTCATGCATCACTTAAGGACTTTAACTTAAGTTTGTTATTCCATAAGGACAGGTACTTCACGTCACTTCAAGAAAAGAAACGAAATCCACTAACCCAGATGAACAAAGATGATTGCTTATTAAATATGATGATTTTTTATTAAACACAAAAATTGCTTATTAAGTAAGCATTTCCCATTTGGGACTTTTATGTCATGCGTGATAATTTAATAAAAATGTTTCCTGTTTAAAAAAACAGTTGTTACACTGTTTGACATATAAATGCAGTATATCTGAAAGGCAAGGAATGCACAAGTGTAAATCTCTCCCACTAGCAGGTGCTGCTTGATCTTGTTTTGAAGACTGAGGTTCTTTTCCATCAATGTCAGACAATGGATTCTGTAAATGGTACAGAATTTCAGTGATCCAAAAAATGTAAGCAGAGACCACCTCAGCGGCATAGCTAGAGTCTGTTCCACACTGGGCTGTCTTTGAGTTTGCTGCCCTTTCGCCCTCACAAAATCATGGTCAAATGGGGCCCCCATACACATATTCCCCCCACTGCAACCATTCCAGTGTCCCATTATTTGGCTATTTCTCCCCATCTACTATAAACACTGTAATGTACATCCTGCTTTATGCTTTACTTCTACAGTGATTACTTGGATTTCATTTAAAATTTTTATTTTAAATTTTATAACACAAACACTGATAGACATCTGCCAAACAGAGCAATACAGTTTCACAATGAAAACAGACAACATTAAAACTTCTCTTCCCTTGAAACTCTCATTCAGTGAAACAGCATTAAACCCACATTCAAAGAAAATGCATCTGGCCACTGGAGGATAATGTTTACCTTTGGGCTGTTTTCATATCATAGGCCCCTTGCACACATATTTAGGATCATGGAAACATACATGTGTGCTTTGATTCACCTTCCTGATTGCATTAAATTATATTCCTTGTATAATACAGCACAGTTGCTCGAGGGTGTTTTAAATTTATTGTTTTGAACATTTTTCCAGTAAGCAATGAAACAAAATGTATGAACCAATATTGACAAAGCTGCCCAATTCAGAACATTTCCATCATAAAAGTCTACTGAAACTTTTATCTTTACAATCTACCAATATCAAGTAAATATGCACAATTTCTTCAGAAGTAAGTCATCTGAATAATTCCATATTAAAGAGATCTGTAACTAAAGAGGTTGCTGCTAACAAACAACTTTATATTTCATTGTTTCATCTACAAATAAACTGCCCGTTGCGTTGCCCTTGAAGAATAAATGTCCTATGTTACATTTAAAAAATGATAAGCTAGTAATATTGCAATAGGGAATGGATGACAAACTGATAACAGGTTCATAGTTACCAAAGGAGGACATTCTCAGGACTGCAGCATCCACACTCTTTAAAGTACAGTGGTACAGTATCACCAATCCATCTACATACTGTGGGAACAGGTTCATAGATTTATACTAGGCTAACTGCCCTGCAACTTGTGTTTTTAAGGTAAGCACCTTGACCATTATGCCAAACTCCCACCTCCCACAGCCTTCCGCATCAAAAGCATATATACAACCTGCTGTACTACTAGTATCAATGCAAGTAGACTTAGCATAAGCAGCACTAAAACTTCTATTGCCCTGAAGTTCTCAGCTCCTTCTAAAAGCCACTTGACACTCAGCAATATCTCAAAACTTTGCAGCACAAGAAATCTGGAAAAAGCCAACACTTATGGGGGGGGGGGGGGCAAAACCAAAGACACATTTTAAACATTGCTTGTATAATCTTAGCAAGTTGCTAAAATAAAATGGTTTGTGTTACCATGTATTTTATGAAAGATAGGAAGAGTGAAACTTAAATGCCTATCATTATTTAGTGAATTCAGTTCAAACTGATCTGCCAGAAAACCACAAATTTTAAGAGGAACAGACCAAAAGTATGAGCCAAACATTCCATACATTCTGTGAAAATCTGGACAATTGAAAACTATGGACTCATCACAAGTGGAGGTACAGGTAGAGAATTCAGGGTCTTCTTTCTTGTACCTAAGGTACAATAAGAAGCAGCAAAACATTGCAAATACACACCATTCATTATCAGCTAATTCCCTTAAATGCTGTCTTTAAATTGTGTGGGTGTTCAGGAAGAGCAGGATGATGTCTGCCTGTACAATGCAAGCACCGGACCTGCTGACCATTCTTAAAGAAGAACACCCCTAAAATGAAAGTAAATACAGTCCCAAAATAAATTAATTTATTAAAATAACAAGAGGAATTCTAGACAAGTTAACACCAGAGTACCAATGGTTATCAAGCAGGAAAAGTGCATGCCATGCAAATTTCCACAGAGAGCTGACCTGACACCACCACCACACCAGAGAAAATCTCTAGTTACAAACTGCTGTACTGAAAACATAGTCTGCAAATGAAGGCCATGGATGGCATGATTACATACATATGCATTTTTTTTCTGTTTTACTTACCTGGAGCTGGAGATTGAGCCACCATGGAAAGTAAATTTTCTCATCCCAGGAGTGCATGTGGATGCTGGGCAGACCGGACACTGTTGCACTGGGTTTTGGACTTAGCAGAAGTTAGAAGTTACTTACTTCCGTTAAACTGTGTAAACAACCACAAAGTAAGCCCGCAACACAGCTGGAAACTCAGAAGGATTTATTGTGATAATACGAAATGATACACCAACAGGAAATAACGCAATTATCATAGTACGTTGGAATACAAGGAATTATACTGGCAGATAGTTTTGGAATGTAATAAACCTCCGGGTCTAAATGATTTTATATCTATTAAGCCAGTACTCAAATTGAGATCTGCTAAACTTTGAGACATTAGTTGTAATCACCACTAAAGTCACAAGTTGGCAGTGTTGTTCCACACATTTACATATATATATATATATATATATATATATATATATATATATACATTTTTTTTGAGCCAGGGCTAGACTAATTAGTGGTTTTAAATGCTAGTTATTGTTGCAATGAATTATATGTTTTTTAATTCTATTATAATGGAAATAATCATGTATTGTTTTGGTTTTATACACATTTTTAACTTCAATTTTTAACATGTATTTTTAAGTATTATGTTTAGAAATGAGTCTGTTTCTTTATAGGGTTTATTGCGCTAATTGTCTGTTGTTTTTAAATGGATTGACAATTAAATTGTTAATTGGACAGGGTATATAAGTTAGCAATTAAATTCAATTTGTTGTTATGATTCTAATGAAGACTTTTGTTGAAAACGTACTAGGATAATTGCGTTATTTCCTGCTATTGTATCATTTCATATTATCACAATAAATCCTTCTGAGTTTCCAGCTGTGTTGCTGGATTCCTTTGCGGTTGTTTGGGCAATTTTCTACGTTTATTAGTGATTTACTATTGCCTTCATCTTCCTTTTGGTAAACTGTGTAAACAGCTTTGCTGTTCACTGCTGCCTGCTGTGCTACCCTGCCCCTGCTATTCCAAATTTCCAAATCAAATAGGTCAGTCAGGTGATAAAGTAAACACAGTCTGACCGAGGTGAGCCAAGTCTCCAACAGTCTGGCAGTCTGCCTGATGTCATCACTATATGCCTGGGATGCGCGATGACAACCAACTTAAAAAAAAAAAAAAATTAAAAAAAATTAGAAATTGAAGTGGTCACTTGGGAATGCATGTCACCCCATTATTTTGCCCTCAAAACTGGTAAATACCGAGGAATTCAGTACAGTTGCAAGGTATGATTAACACACACACACACACACACACACACACACATATATATATATATATATATATATATATATATATATATATATATATAAACTACAGTCCACTCTGCTACAGGCCCCATTAGGAGCTCAGTGTCTCTCCAACCTAACACCACTCTTAAGTATTCAACTGTGGTACCACCTTTATCATTCTTATAAGAAAAGTGCAGTCTGGGTCTGAACTGTCCGCAAACAGCTAAAGTTAACTTTGAGTTTGTGTCTACCTGTTTGAGCCAATATTCATTTTCCCCTGGAGAGCACTCTACTTTGACTTGTAAGCAGCCCCCCCCCCCCCCACACACACACTCATTTTCCACTTTCTCTCTTATTCCCTTCTGTTATCAAATAGTATCCATAACTGATCAATACTGTGTGTTTGTTAATTTAAACTGAGACCACAGCAGCCTGCTGATACAAGGTCATCCTGTTTTTCCTCCTGAGAAATGGTTAAGAAATGACTTACAGTTTCAGAGCAGTCCTTGGTCAATTCGTATTGTTTCTTAAACACAAACTTGTCTTTGCTTTGGCTCATTAGCAGCAGTACAAAAGAACTGCCTGCTCACACCCTTGTTCTCCCCCTCCCCCTTCCCTGTTTATTACCTTAAACCAATCCCAAAGTTAATAAATATTACCTGTGGCAGGCACCGTTTTTAAAACTATAACCACCCTTTGAGCATCTCATGCTCGGTTCTGCCATAGAACTTATTAAAACTGCCTGAACTGGAGCACAGCTAACTGATAGTTTGTGGAAATACAGGGTACCTACCTGAGTCTCCACATTCACTATCATATGCTCATGTATCAGTTTCCTCTGTTACCTGATTGTTTCCAGTCCCGTCATAAGAGCAACTAACAGGTTCTCTATCTGCTTTGCTTCCCACCCTGCCCCCTATTCCCTCCCACCCGCAGTGGTCCTACCTTTATTACACTCACAAACCCCTTCCATCTTTCCAATAGCCAACCATGGCACTAAACCCAACACTACCTCCTCCATCTTCCTGCTGCTATCACGCCTTCTCAGCTAACATGTACAAGCGTACCTTACCTATGCTCACTGCATGCACTCTCATTGGATATTTTACATCCTACCAAAACTCCATCATTCCCCCACTGAAACACTACTACTGTACTACTACTCACACCACCACTCATGTCTCACCCTCACTCAGTTCCCCTCCCACCAACTCAAGAACCATCCCTATGTACCCTCCGCATATTCTAGCAACTATATTACTCAAACATAAAGCATCCCTACAACTTAACATAGTAACCCTCCCACCATACCTATTACACACAGAGCACAGTCATAAAGTTTCCATAATAAACAAACACTCAAAAACCGAGAAAACTAATAATCTCATGCATATCAAAACTAGCCCTAAGTGGAGGCATCCACCCCAACCCTGGATCTACCATCTCCAACCCCAATCCTCATAATCAAACTAGAAACCACAACTTCTCCTATATCACAGCCAATAGAAAGCCAAGTGACTTCCTTCTACTAAGCCTAAATATTATAAGTATATCCAACAAAGTCCATGAACTCCATGCCACCATAGACCTGTACTCCCCAGATATAGTCATCCTGACAGAAACCTGGCTAAAACTTCAATAAACCAGTGAGCAAATCCTCCCTACCGGTTACTGCATACTAAGAGTAGACCAGCTAAACAAGAAAGGAGGCGGTGTAGCTATAATATTTAAACAGTATCTAAACATCCAGATCTTAAAATCATCAGCTCCACAAATAAGCAATGAGGAAATAATATATACCAACCTCAAAATAAACCAAAACAAAACCATCAACATAATTGGATGCTACTTCCCACCTGGCCAAAACATCCCTCCACTAGAAAACCTCCTCAGCTGGTCTACCCACCATCTCCCCCAAGAAACTATAATTTTAGGTGATTTCAAAATTGACTGGCAATCCTGTTCCGGCAACCATCCAACCCATCATGCAAACCTTCATGGCCTCACCCAACTAGTCCAATTGCCAACCAGGATAAATAAAAACTCCAGCAAGCACACTACCCTGGATTGGATACTAGTCAGTAAGAGCCCCCAGTCATATATAACAGGCTGCTTATCAGATAGCCTCAGTGATTACTCCCCAACATTCCTACTCAAAAAATACCTGTACCAAGCTAACCCTGTAATCTACCGTCATATACGCAAAAAACTAAACTTTAACCCACTCACATTAATCTCATCCTTCAAAGAATGCAACTGGCATCCTCTAAAGTACCTCAGTCTTGATGACACAGTTGAATTTTTTAATACTACCTTCCTGAGCATCCTTAATTACCATGCCCCCATAAGACTTTCCAGAACCAAAGCACAACCCTCCCCATGGCTACAGAAAACCAGTAAGTCAGAAATGAAAAACAGGGATAAAGCCTGGGAGCACTGGCACAAAACCAAAAACCCCTCAACTAGACAGAAATTCCTAGAACTATGCAATAGAGTCAAAAAGCTAATAAAACAGGACAAATTCCAATACTACCAGTCTGCCCTAGACTCCTCCCAACACAGCCCCAAACAATTCTGGTTTTCCATAAACTCCATCCTCCACCCAGGTAAAGTCAGTACCCCTCCTTCTAACATCCCTCACTCCTCTGAAAATTTTGCTACCTCATTCAACACACACTCCACACAAACCATACTATCACTAGCTAAACAACACAACCCCCCCTCCCCTCCAACCTACACCTTCAACTAGTAATCTCCCCACTGCCTTTTCTTTTTCTCCTGTACCTACCTCCAACATAAAACAACTCTTAACTAAACTTAAGCCCACCAAATTAGCAGCAGACAACCTCCCAAGTGGATACCTACAAATTGCAGCTGATGCTCTGGCCTCCCCAGTATCTATCTTGATTAACTGATCTCTTTCAGAAAGTTACGTTCCCACACTATGGAAAGTATCACATATAATTCCCCTCCACAAAGGCAGAACCTCCACAGAACTAACCAATTACCGCCCCATAGCTATTCTCTCTCCACTCTCCAAAATACTAGAGAGATGCAGTCACTCTCAGGTCTCAGACTACCTCCCTACTAACAACCTCCTTTCCAATACTCAGCATGGTTTCTGACCAAACCATAGTACCACCACTGCCTTACTTTCCTTTACTAACACTATCCTTCAGCATAAAAATAATGGCTATCTCTCCTCTGCTACTTTCCTAGACCTATCTAAAGCATTTGACATGGTCCCACACAAACAACTCATCTCTGTCCTCAATAACCTATCCTTCTCTCAATCAGTCACCAACTGGTTTCAGAGTTACCTGTCTGACCGCCAACAATCCGTTGTATGGCAGAATGACATATCTCCCCAACTACCTGTCTCTACAGGGGTTCCCCAAGGATCCATCCTTGGACCCCTACTCTTCTCTATTTTCACCAATAATCTAGCCTCTGTCACCAAACATGGCACACTCATACGATACGCAGATGACTCAACCATCATCTGCTTAGCCCAGTCCCTACCCAAACTGCAAAAGTCACACAGGAAGCCTTTTCCTCTGTTGAAACTTGGTTATCTGATGCCCAATTAATACTCAACCCAAACAAAACTAAACTACTCATCTTCCAACCCACCAAACATACTCAAAACATCTCTCACTTTAGCATCACAGCAAAAGACAACACCACTATATACCCAACTGAACACACCAAATTGCTAGGAGTGGAAATAGACAATAAACTAAATTTGACATTCACATATCCATGACTATAAAAAAAGTCCACAAAAAACTAGGAGCGTTATACAGAAATAAGCAACTTCTCACCAAAGCAGCAAAGAGTTCAGTAGCAAATTCCCACCTCATCTCCACCCTACTTTATACCTCTCCACTATATATCAACCTAAGGCAATGCGATCTAAACAAGCTAGAGGCCTTCTACAACAATATCGCCAAATTTGCCACAGGGGCATCCTATCGTAGTCACCACTGTCTCTCACTTGCTGAACTGGGCTGGCTTGAACTCCCTCATCTCCTTCAATGGTATCAACTATCACTTGCCCACAAACTAGTAAACCATCCACTAAATGTCCCATCCCTCCAGAATCTACTCCAACCCTATTGCACCACCAGGCCACTAAGATCCAGCAAAAAAAAATCACTTGCAGATCACTAAAGCCAATAACTCTGCTGGTGAAGCACTATTCTCTTGCGCCACAGCCAAATTATGGAACTCCCTCCCACCCACAATTACCTCCGTACCATCATGCACCCACTTCAAAACTTTACTAAAAGCGCACCTAAAAACATGCTGGCTATGCCGTTGCAACTCCCACTCTAATATCACCCACCCCATCCAACCACTACCTTTCTTTCCACCCCACTAACTACCTTGATTATAGCAAGCTTGGATACTCATAAGCTTACTACTTATTATACAGCAAGAACTTCTTCTTGTAACAATTGCTAATGTCTGTTATGTACTTCGCAGATAAAGATTCTAGTTGTCTATTGATGCACAATGTTCTTCATTTGTAACTATGTTTGTAATTAATTGCTATGTTAATCAAATTGCTAATCGCTATGTAAATCCAATGTAACTACTGTCTGTATATTTTAACTGTAGAGCTTTTCTTCCCAAGCCTCCACTGAAAATGGACCTACGTCCAGTCGGACACTCGCAGTCAACAAATGTATATATATATATATATATATATATATATATATATATATATATATATGGATCTATCTTACAACGTCGACAAGTCAAAACGCCGAAAACGAAATCACCGACACCACATAACCGACATTTCACAAACACGAAACCTCACATGCCCGACACACCATAATCCCGACAAGCAACAAACAAAACAAATCCCCGGTCCAAAAAGCACACACACAACACAAGCACACCAAAATCCTTACAAACCAACACTAAACCTCACATACACAACTACCTACAACCTTAACCCAAACCCTAACCCTAAGGTCCGCCACTATCGCACACTCACCTAACCCGCCTAACCTAACTCACTTAACCGCCTAACCCACAAACTATCACAGTCGACACTTACCTAGCCGCCTAACCCTAACTCACTTAACCCGCCCCTAACCCACAAACTATCACAGTCGCACACTTACCTAGCCAGCGCCTCTAACCCTAACTCACTTAACCGCTAACCCACAAACTATCACAGTCGCACACTTACCTAGCCCGCGCCCTAACCCTAACTCACTTAACCCGCCCCTAACCCACAAACTATCACAGTCGCACACTTACCTTACTCGCACCCTAACGTCCGTCACTACCGCATACATACACAGCCTTTTCCCATGTCGATGTTCTCAGCGTCGGGGTTTTGATCCGTCGGTCTTCTCCGTTTTCGATCTTCTGGCGTCGGTGTTCTCGCTGTCGGCGTTCTGACTTGTCGACGTAGTCAGATAGATCCATATATATACATACACATACATACACAGACACACACACACACACACATATATATATATCTATCTATATATATATATATATATATATATATATATATATATATATATATATATATATATATATATATACACATATACAGGCGTCCAAACACACACATCACTCAAAATACGTGTAACAAATACTTGGCCAGCCTAGTCTGTTCATTTTTCTACCTGCTACTTAAATTACAGATTCTGCTTAATCTAGAATTCCTAGTTTTTTTCATCACTCATAAAAACTTTAAGTCTGTCCCATGTATTGACTTTTCTTGCCAATCTGCTCATAGATACCTGTTCTAATGATCTGTCATCCTTTCTGTGAATTATATAATATATTGGGTTTTACCATGAGGTATCCATCTTGTGTCCTTAGGTCGTGCTCTCTTATACTGACATCTCTCATTACATTACATTACATTAAAAATTTTGAAAGGTGGTATTTTCTTGTACTCTGTGGCCTGCTCTAATTTTTGTATGCATTTCTGTCTTGGCTGCTACATTCTTTTTTCAACATGGTTTACCTTGGGTTAATGTAGCCTCTATGTAGTGTCCATGCAGAATTTACAAAATCTTGCAACCTTTCACTTTTGCTAAAAACACATTTCTCCTGCCCTGATCCTTATGAATGTAAGATTGCCAGGAATACATATAACATTCCGGGATTCCAAGTGTTTACATTGTGGGAAAATCATTTCTTTCTACGTCTGATGTTGCATTTAAGAAATCCAGTACTTGGCCAGCCTTCCTTGCTTGCTTACTTTTAAGTAATCTGATTTGACTATTCTCATATTACCTTTCCTCATCAGTTACTATTAGTACTTCTCTAACAGATGTAGATTCTTTTGCTAGGTTTTGCCTTTCCATGTAGAGTGCTTTATATTTTTATATTAAATTTATGGAGTCATGTTTATGACCTATAACTTAACTTCCTCCAAACATGTCATGATTCATGTCATACGTTCTTTTAGATCAGGCCTGTTGCATAATTTCATGACATTAAGCACAAAGGTAAATTTCTCTCCAGAACCTTTGCACAGTCAAATATATAAACAATGAAAATAATTGACCACAGTAATAACCAAGGCATTATCCAGACCAAAACCAAAAAGGCACGGACACCAAGTATTAGCGCTTTCATTCACTTTAATATACTGCAAACTTCATCGGAAAACATTCTAACCACCCAAAAACAGCATTTAAATACCTAATTAACAGTCACATGACTAGAGATATCAGATTTAAAAATAAAGCTTTTTTTTATGTATGTACAAATATATATATAGTAAAATAATATAAATAAGTGTATAAAAATAATATTTTTACATTCAAATGAATATTATTAGATAAAACTACAAAAACTTTACTACTTAGTTTGCAGAAAATATTTTATGTTAATATTAAGTCTGCACCCAAGTAAATTTGGCATAAAGATTCCTTGCATTCTAACCAGGTTTTATAATCACCTGAAAACGTTTCTTGACTAACACTATCTATCACTGAAAAAACAAACTTTTTGAAGTTAATACAAATACCAGCATGTTTTGAGGGAGTGGAAATGAACAGATTAACTACATTAGATACTAATTTTATAAAAGAAATGGAGACTTTAAGAATTTTATTTGTGGCTAGAGGTTATGATAGATTATGGTTGGAACAAATAGAAAAAGAAGTTCTGAAGTTAAGAGATGGTAAGGTGAGTACAATTTTAAGAGGTTATATCCAATGTGAAACATTGAATGAAGGACAGGGTATCAGTGACCATTCTAAGAATATTATTAATGGTTTTACCTGTTCACTTCCATTATTTATATTACTTTTACTATAAATATTTGTACATACATAAAAAGAGCTTTCTTTTTAAATCTGATATCTCTAGTCATGTGACTGTTAATCAGGTGTTTAAATGCTGTTTTTGGGTGGTTAGAATGTTTTCTGATGAACTTCACAGTATATTAAAGTGAATGAAAGCGCTAATCCTTTGTTTTTTGTCTGGAGTAGCATTTTTTGGTTTTGTAGTGATTTTGTGTTTTTCAAGTTTTTTGAACCAAGGCATTATGTTTTACATTGTTTAATTAAAATGTACTTTTCAAAGGGTATCTAGATAGTGATATGCTTCTAGACATATGTTGAGCATTTGAAAGTGTACATCACAAAATCCTACTAAATAAGCTTGTGAACTTAAGCCTTTGTGCTGTCACAGGTTCAAAATATAGCTAATAAACAGAACCTTTATAGTACAGGCTAGAAATGCCACAACTGATAAGGGGGCCTTGTACCACAGGTGTAACCCCAGGGTTTCATACTAGGTACAGTACTAATTTACATTAACTCAATTACATCCTTTACTAATTCACCCACTATATAGATGATATAATTCTCCACAGAGGCAGCCTCCCCCTTACAGCTGAACAAGAATACATGCAAAAAAGACTCATGTAATTTCTGACGATGGCGAACAAAAAACCTAGTTACTGTCAATTTCTCAAAAATTCCCAAAAAGGGATATGGCACTCAGCATATACTTCCCAAAATCAGCCTTGTCTGTACACAGAGTCCTAAGAATGACTGCATGAAAAGTACAACATATACATAGTACAAACATATATATTATGGGAATTACCTCGCAACTCAAGGTCATCTGCTCTATCTCAAATCACAGAATTCCTGAAGCCAGAAATCCAAATCCTCTAACTCCTGCAGCCAGAAACCAAATCAACACATTCCTAAAGTCAGAAATTGAAATCACCTTATTCCTAAAGCCAGAAACTCAAATCACCAAACTCCTGAAATCAGAAACACAAATCCCCTAACTCTTGAAGCCAAAAATCCAAACCCTCTAGCTCCTAAAGCCAAAAACCCAAATACCAAACTCCTGAAAGCAGAAACTCAAATCTCTGAATTTCTGAATCCAGAAACCCAAATCCCCAAATTCCAGAAGCCAGAAGCCCGGATCCCTGAACTCCTGAAGCAAAAAAAAAACAAATACCCCTAACTCCTGAAGTTGGAAACCCAAATCCCCAAACTCCTGAAGCCAGAAACCAAAATCACCTAACTCCTGAAGCCAGAAGCCCAAGTCTCTGAACTCCTGAAGCAAAAAGCCCAGATACCCTACCTCATGAAGTTGGAAACCCAAATCCCCAAACTCCTGAAGGCAGAAACCAAAATCACCTAACTCCTGAAGCCAGAAGCCCAAATCCCCACATTTCTGAAGCCAGAAACTAAAATCACCTAACTCCTGAAGCCAGAAGCCCAAACCCCCAAACTCCTGAAGCCAGAAACCCAAATCTCCTAACTCCTTAAGCCAGAAAAACATATCATCAAACTCCTGGGGCCAGAAACAAAATAAACTAATTCCTGAAGTCAGAAACCTAAATCACCAAAATCCTGAAGCCAGAAACACAAATCACCTAACTCCTGAAATCAGAAATACTTTAGCAAAGAATGTACTTGTGCTCAGAATAGAAAATGCTTTTCTATTGTCTCAGTCTGTTCAGCTTACTTTATTTATTTAACAGGCCTCGATGCTTTGCCTGAGATGGCCTGCATCTGTCACCCCTGGGATTCCAGATACTGGCAAAGGGTCTTGCCACCCCTATAGTGCTATTTTTAGACAATGCCCCAAAGAAATATTTACCACCATAACAACTGCAAGCAAACGCAACCTGAGGCATATGCTACTCAATGCTAGAAGTCTAAATCTCAAAATGCACTCACTCGAGTCACTCCTTGAACTGGAGAACATTGACCTCTGTGTAGTAACAGAGACCTGGTTCAAGGCTCTGGAGAGCACCCCAGTGCTACCAGGCTACATTTCATATCACACCTTTCGGCCCCTAACTCTGGACTGAAGCCTTAAAGGAGGTATAGACCAAAGCCCCAAAGCCAGTGATGTATCCATCTTCATAAAAGATACGCACACCTCCAGACAGGTTGCCCAACATAATGTATCAGAGATACTACAGGTACAACTAACACTGGATAAAACTCCAGTCCAGGTTGTAGCCTGCTATAGATCCCTCACAATTTTCCAAGACTACCACTCTGTATTACTAAACACTCTGGAAAGCATTAAGGTTCAACCGAATACCTTTATACTGGGAGACTTTAACTACCCCTCCATTACCTGGGAAAATTACTCCTGTTCCAACTCTTTTGCCCAATGATTTCTGGAATTCATTAATTCCAACACCCTGGACCAACTCATTCTCACCCCTACCAGAGGTAAAAACATTCTCAACCTGGCCATTACAAACATGGGGGAACCACTGCTCTACACCAATCTCAATACTGTAAGATTGCCAAATTCCGGTAATAATGGCCGCACAGGCAAAAAACGCACTCTCCAAAGCTAAGAATACAGCATCCATGGGACCAGATGACATCCCGGGCTGTGTACTACATGAACTACAAAATGAACTGGCACCTCTCCTAACTGTCATGTTTAATCATACCCTCACCTCAGGCTTCGTGCCCACTGAGTGGCGCACAGCTACAGTTATCCCAGTCCACAAGGGGGGATCCACCTTGGATACTGGGAACTACTGCCCCATCAGTCTGACAAGCCTGATCTGCAAGGCCATGGAACGTATTATCATGGAACTTATGAACAAAGACATTGGCAACCTTCAAACACTGGACCCCACCCAATTTGGGTTCATGAAGGGCCGATCTTGTCTTCTGAACCTGATTGACTTCTTTGAATCAGTCTCCAGAGCTGTGGACGAGGGTAAGGCAGTCCACACAGCCTATCTGGACCTTGGCAAGGCCTTTGACACCATCCCCACTCTAGAATCATAAATAAACTTACTAAGCTGGGCATTAATCCCTACATCACTCGATGGGTTGCCAACTGGCTTACTGACAGAACCCACACTGTAAAAGTCGCTGACTCCAAATCCAGCTCCAGACAAGTGACAAGTGGAGTACCTCAGGGTTCAGTCCTGGGACTGCTCTTCTCTGAAGTACAGGCCAACACTAAGGGACTCTGGATAACAAAGTTCGTAGATGACTGCAAACTGGGAGCCATTATTGAATCCCCAAATTATGTGAATACTCTACAAAAGGGAAAATAGATGAAAGAGTGAGAGTAGTCACCACGATCAATAATCTTCACTGTACATAAATTCCAATGACGATCACCATATAAGTTAGAGACACTTTATTACAAAAATAGAATAAGTGCTTTCACGTAGTACTAGCTACGCTTCATCAGATACATTTACAAAAAACTCTACAAAAGGGCCTTACAGAAACAGATGCTTGGTGCCAGAGCCATGGGCTCAAGCTCAAAGCCAAGAAATGTATAGTTATCCCCTTTGGGAAAAAAACATGTACTTGTGAATTACCACATAGGTGGCAGTACACTAAATACCGAAAATGTGATAAGAGACTTAGGGACACAGGTGGACAGTGGTCTCACCTTCAATAACCCAATCACCACAACAGTCAGGAAATCCTTCTATGTGGCACACCTCATCACTAACGGCTTTTCATCCAGGAAAAAAGGAGGTCATTGTCCACTGTACTCATCCCTCATTAGACCCATTATAGAATACAATGCCCCATTTGGTATGTACCTCTCAAGACATCTGCAACAACTGGAAAGGTCGGGGAAATACCTCACTAAAAGAATCACAGGCCTAAAGCAGATGCTCTATGCTGATCGCCTTAAAAAACTCCAGCTATACTCTGTCGCATATTGTCTACTCAGAGGCGATCTCTGCTTAACATACAAGGCCATGTCAAACCCAAAGCTGTTGGACATGCTACACTTAAAGAAATCCCAATCCCTCAGAGCCACACACTCCAGGGATCTAAACTTTGTCATCACAATAAACAAAACATGCTAGAAGGATAGGTTCCTGACCCAGAGACTCCCCAGACTCTGGAATAGACTGACCATACATGTCAAGCAGAGTGCCTCTTTGGCCCTCTACAAAAGGAACGTTCACGATTGGATAGGAGAAAGGAAATTCATCCCAGGGATCACATCAGTCACTCTGTTAGACAGGGGTCCAGGGAAGTAAATAGTGTGGAAAGAAATAGTCAGGGAATTGTTATGGCTAGGCTTGTATAGGTGCTAAGGCAGATAGCCTAGTACCAACCTATGAACTTCTCCCTGGTGAGATCTGACCACAAGTTATTCACAGTCAATATCCAAATCCCACCCTCACCCCTCATGAAGGAAACCACAGTGAAGAACTTCTCCTAAGCCAACTTTGAGCTTCTAAAGGCAGAAGTGTCAAACTTCACGTCATCCCTGCAAATGAAGAATGGATGTATGGCTGCTGAATCATACTCCAAGGTGCTGTATGAGCATTTACACAAGTGCATGGATCAGGCCATACCAAACAGAACCAAGACTCTGTCCTCCAAAAAAGGAAGCCAATCTGGTGGTATCTACAAGAGAAAGAAAAAACTATAACAAAAAACAAAATAACTGGCAGACTTGGGATAAGAGCTCCGTGATACAAACTCCAAAGCACAAAGTATATTAAACCAAATAGCTGAACACGGAGCTGCCAAGGCTAAAAGTCACATGTCACAACAGCAACAGCATATGAAAGTCCAAAAATTCAAAATGAAGAATCTGTATAAAACACAGGTTTATTCAACGATGGTAAGCGCTTTCACTTAGGAGCTTCATCAGACCAAACATTTCCTTGTTCAGCTATTTAGAAGGAAAAAACTGTTGCAGAAAAGGGTAAAGTCCCAAGACTGGAAAAATTCCCTTGTAAGTCTCAACAAAAAACTGAGATCCCTCATCAAATCCTCCAAAGCTAGTTACGAAAACAAAATTGCTACAGATGCTAAAGATAACCACAAGGCATTCTTTAGCTATGTCAAGAATCTGCATAACAATACACAGAGGTGCTCTGAGCTACTGCACAATGGCACCACTTATACTGAACCAACAGATATTACCAATATCTTGGCCGACAGGTTTAGTGGACTCTTTATCCCCCCTTCACCCCCTAAAGGGCCCATCCCAATGCCTGAGGAGTGCCAAATCCCTAATATCATGACTGCACAGGTAGAAGCCATACTATCCAAAGCCAAAAATACAGCTTCCATGGGATCTGATAATATACCTGGCTGTGTTCTACATGAATTACAAAGGGAACTGGTATCACACCTGAGTGCCTTGTTCAACCACAGCCTCAGTTTGGGCTTTGTTCCCCCCAAATGGTGCACTGTCACAGTCATTCCACTCCACAAAGGAGGAGCGGCTACTTACCCTGGAAACTACTGCCCCATCAGCCTAATGAGCCTGATCTGTAAGGCAATGGAATGCATCATTATGGACCTCATAAACAAGGATATAGGGAACCTTCAAATCCTGGACCCCTTACAGTTTGGGTTTGTGAAAGGCAGATCATGTCTGCTCAACCTAATAGACTTCTTAGAATCTGTCACCAGACCAGTCGATGAAGGCAAGGTAGTCCATACAGTCTACCTCGATCTAGCCAAGGCCTTCAATACCATTCCCCACTCAGGGATCATTGACAGACTCAGTAACCTAGGCATTAACTCCTATGTTATAAGATGGGTTGCCAACTGGCTCATGGACAGAGCCCACACAGTGAAAGTAGCGGACTCCAAATCCAACTTCAGAGCAGTTACAAGTGAAGTCCCACAGGGATCTGTCCTGGGTCCTCTCCTGTTTGGTATCTACTTCTCTGAATTTCAGGCCAACACAAGGGACTCTGGTTAACCAAATTCATGGATGACTGCAAACTGGGAGCTATTATTGATTCTCAAGTTGATGTAGACATCTTACAAAAAGCCCTCACAGACACCAGTGACTGGTGCCAAAACCATGGTCTTAAGCTCAATGCTAAAAAGTGCATCATCAATCACTTTGGGAAAAACACGGTGCCCATGAATTACCACATCAACGGTAGCCATCTCAACTCCCAAGGTGTGATAAGAGATTTAGGGACACAGGTAGATAGCAACCTCTCCTTCGACAAACATGTTGCCACAGTAGTTAGAAAGTCCTTCTATGTGGCACACCTCATTACAAAAGGATTCTCATCCAGGAAGAAAGAAGTCATAATCCCTCTCTACTCATCTCTCTTTAGACCCATTATAGAGTACAATGCCCCATTTGGCATGTACTTCACTAGACACCTACAACAACTGGAGAAGCCACAAAAACTCCTCACAAAGAGGATCCTAGGACTCAAACACATGCCCTATACAGACAGACTCAAAAAACTCCAGCTATACTCCGTCTCATATCGCCTACATAGAGGTGATCTCTGCTTGACATACAAAGTCATGTCTGACCCAGTATTACTAGACATGCTTCATCTGAAAAAGTCTCAATCCCTCTACACCACATGCTGCAAAGACCTCAACCTCATCACCACAATAAACAAAACCTGCTGGAGAGACAGGTTCCTATCCCAGAGACTTCCCATACTCTGGAATAAACTCCCCATTCATGTCAAGCAGAGCAGTTCACTAGCCCTCTTCAAGAAAAATCTTGACGAGTGGATGGGTAACAGGAAAGTCACCCAGGGGATCACTTCAACAGCCTTTCTCAATAGGGGCACAAGGAACTAATGTCAAGCAACAGGATGACTGGGAATATTCTTGGGCTAGGCTTGTGTTGGCTCCAGGGCCATTAGCCTAGTACTCACCTATAAACCTATTTGTTTACCAAGAAAGTCCGACTTGGAACAAAGCCAATTTTCAGTGGCTGCCTGGGAAAAAACAACCCTGATGCATGTCTTTGTAACGTGGAAGGAAACCAGAGCACCTGGAGAAAATCCACACGAATACAGGGAGGACATGCAGATTCCACACAGAAGGCACCCCAACTGAGAATCATACCGGAGAACCTCTTGCTGTGAGGCAACACTGCAACTGCTGCATCACTGTGGCGTCCACACTACTATACACAGACCATATTCAAACTATTTTTAAATTGCACATTTACATTTAGCACTCTCTTCCCTTAAGGTGAACATCAGTGCAGTTCCCTTCAAAAGTCTTACTGGCCACCTGTTACTGTTCAGTACACACTGTTACTATGTACTCTGACCTTTAAACTGTTTTAAATGTTGCATTAACATTCCTGTCCCTCAAAGGTAAACTCTAAATAACATCCTTCCATTACAATCTTCAAAGATCAGGCTGACAGCACTCTTAACACTAGACCAAATGCCCTTGCAACCTCTTTTCAGGATAGAAAAGGTGCAGTAAAATAGTTCCATCAAACTGTACCTCTTGCCCTCCTAGTTTAGAGATATTATAGATTACAAATGATTTAGGAAAAAAATCCTGTATACCTAAAATGCACTTACAAGTACACATAAAAACAAGTTGATTCAGTCAACATGCCCAGCAACTAATCCATAATAAAGCTGCAATAATCCTGACATTTACTATCCATAAAAAGAACCATCCAGCAGTAAATTTGCAAATATGTAACTACAAACTTGTGCCCTATTAGTGCTGTTCCACTGAACTCCATATATGTGTCTTATGTTTTGGCTTTGGATATCTCAATATGAGAAAGCATAACCATCTGTTATTGTTTATTCAAGATTTTTCTGGGGTAATGGACTAATCTGCATTGGACCTAGTCAAACACAGCCTGGAAACAGAATACTGAAGGAGCAGAGCTGATAAAACTACAAAAAAGCAGTAAGCTGAGATATATGAAAATACATGTTCAAGAATAAAGAACAGAGTAGAAAAGAGAGAATAAAATATTGGGCAGATGGAGACAGTTTAAACAAAACAAAGACAGTGTAGACATTCAAAAATAGAACCGCAGCAATGCAATATTTATTTTACCAGTTGTGATGAGCTCATATGAGAAAACAAAGGAAGACATTGCTGATAAAAAGTATAGAGATGAGGTGAAGAAAGGGGGACAGATCTTTTAAGTTACTGTAGGGTGGCTAAAGCAAGAGAATGAGGTTCAATTTGTATGGAACTCAAGTACCTGTTGTCGGAATTTGGAAAGGATTTGTATATTATGGATTTAAGTAGGTAACAAGTACCACAAGGAGGGTGCTAAAATGGAAAGGGCATAATCAGTTAATGAATTAGGTGGTCTTGAGAGAACAACTGCATCATTTGAATGGGGGCAAAGTACAGAAGGGGTATTTGTTAAACAAAGTCTATGAGAAAGAGGGAGAAGTGGAAATGATATACAAGGTTTAGTGTATTAGACAACAAAAGGAGAGATCTACATTGTCAAGTATGAAAGGCCAGTTTGCTCTTGGAACATAAATGTAGTGGCATTTCTTATTGAAATAAGGATAGTGTGACAGACTGTGTTGGAAAGTGTTTGCGGGTCTTTTTTTATACCAAAGCTGTAATTAAGGAGGTGAAGTGCATATTTAATTTGCTTTTACTAAATCTGCATTAAGATTTAGATTATATAAGAGGATTATATGGAAGATCTAATAAGTATGATGACTTTGGGATAGGAATTCAATACGATTAGGCAGGGAAGAAGTGAACAGAAAAAGGGAAGGCATGCTAAAGGGAGATTAAATGAATTAAGGATTTATACCTAAATAAGGAAAACTGAATTACGAATTTGAACTAAAGGGAGTAGAAATAAGGTGTGTACAAAGAAGATGCACCTAACTTAATTGTTACAGGCGTGTTTGACCACAAAAAGCAAGAATCCATCAACAAAATACAAAATACAAAGAAAAACAATCTTGTAGATGCCAAGAAAGTTGCAAAACATTTTAATTAGCGATTTTATTCATTACATATACTATGAACTTCTGCAGGTAAAATGCCTGTCCTACTTCTTCTGGCTTTTCCTGGTTAGGGGTTGCCACAGCAGATCATCTGTCTGCTCATGATTGGCAGTGAAGTTTTATGGTGTTGAGTTGCCAGCCCGGTGCCCAACCTTCCACAGAAGGAACACACACCTAGGACCAATTTAGTGTGCCCAATCCACCTACTGCAAACCAGAGCACCTGGAGGAAACCCACATGACCACAGGGAGGACATGCAGACTCCACACAGAAAGCACCTCAGCCAAGAATTGAACTGGAGAACTTCTTGCTGTGAAGCAGCAATGCTAACCGCTGCACCACTGTGGCCGCCCAAAATGTCTGTCATACTAACATCCTTAAATAATCAATGCAAGACTGCCATCTTGTGGCTTGACAAAAGTTGCCATTATTTGTACATTTGTAACAATGTCACACTGTAAATTGTTAATATAAATAACTATAAACTCATGTACAACATTAAAATTAAACAAACTAATATTAAAAAGCATTCAAAATTATATCACATGTAAATGAATTAAACAATAAAAATTAAAATACATAAAAACTGAGCCCATAATTAAACATACAATAAACTCTCATAAAATAAACATCCATGTCCAATTAATAGCAGTGCTCAGTACAAAAATCAGTACTACATGTGCATCTTTTTCATTACTAATAAACTGTTAATGGACACCCTGTCATTGATGCCTGGGGATTTATGGCATCTAACAGCACCTGCCAGTGGACTTCCAGTTCCTCAATGTATGCAGACTAATTACCTCCCCTATCAAACTGAAGGATTTTTTCCAAAACAAAAAAGTGTTCCTATTATAGAATCGAAGATGCAATCCTTTGAATGTGTCTTGATGGAAATTGAAAGCACGAAAGAGCAAAATAGCGAAACGGCATATAAGCGATTTCTTTGCCTGGGAAAGAAATTGCTTGGCCGCCTCTGTTACTTTGCCATTTTCCTCACTGTAGTGCGATCTAGGAGTTAGCATAATTAATTAGGGGTTGTGTGGGTGAAGCCCCCCACTTTATGTAATGTTTTGAAGTTTTTATTTTTATTTATTTATTTATTTTTTTGTGGAGCAGCGATTTTTTTTTCCCCTGGGAAACAAATTGTTGTTCCAAGTGTTCGGGATTGTAAGCTTTCTCTTACATGGGGTCGATAAATCAGCATTGGCTTTTTTAAACATTCGCTGATTTCGTATAGACCCACAAAAAAGATTTCTTTTTTTAAATTCTGACACTTCTTAAAGTGTTTATATAACACATTGTTAGACTCCCTTTAATTGATCACATACATATGCTGGTATATTCGTATTTTCAGTGCCTTCTCTATTTTACCAGCATAAAAAGGTGGGCATAAACTGCACTATGACAAATAAACCACACCCCTAGTATTAAAATTAAATCTCCCGTTGGGGTATAGAGGTGTAGAGTAATTATCTATAACAAAATTTGCTCCTTCAAAGATGTACCTACATTGGGCACATGCCCCAAATTTAGACATCCCTTTCAAAGCTAAATTGTCTTTCCACTTACTATTACTACCTTTCTCAAATATCGTCTTCAAATTTGTCCCTATTCTAAATAGCATAGTAAGAATTTCACTCAGAATGGTATTGAAGCCTGTGGTGTTATAAAGCTGTGCTAATTCTTTGCAATATAGTTTAGCCTCTTTGGTGGCACAACTAAAACCACAAACAAGCACCCTAGGAAAAAATTAGTCTTCTCAGCCTCAGAATTCACCCTCACATCTCCAGATATAGCCCCACTGTTCACTGTTCTTAAACACCAAGACCATGTCTCAAAACAGGTCTATAGTGGAGAAGTCTTTCACTGATCACTTCATTCATTCAACCATTAATAAAATCAATAGAGGAATGCATATCCTGAAACATTTTACTTAAAACTTTTATTTTATCACAAAACTTTGTCTCATTCATAATGAGATAAGAGAGCCTAATGAACTACCTTTAAACAACATTTCTCTTCTACCAAGGAGGATGATGACTATTATAGTGCAGCAATGTTGGAATAAGTCTCTTTCCTGTACACAGTTGATGTAAAATTATGCTCACTAAGGTCCTTACCAATTTTAACATCCAAAACATTGATTTCATTAAAACGGTATTACCCTATAAAACACAAGAACAAAGTAGTACCATTTATATAGTTTAAAAATTCATCCACCTCCTTTGGGTCACCTGCCTATAAAATAAAAATATCGTCCAAAAATCACAAATAAATTTTAGGGCTCGTTCAGCTGTTTGGAGGTGTTTTGTGTATAAATATTTTATAAAACTGGCAAAGGGAGATGTGAAAACATGACTTTTACCACAACCATAAAAAACATTGGTAAAAACTGGGGCCGCTGTAGACCTGTTCAGAAAGGTATTTAGGTACAACAAATCTAACGCTGGTCACCATGATAGCTCCTTTTAAGGTAACAAAAAGATTCTGATGTAAAATCCTTTTAATTTTTATGGTGTAGGAACTAGTTCTATAACCCCTGCTTACAACTTGTGAAGAGGTACTGGAGACAACAGATGTGTCTGGTCTGGTGGGTGCTGGGGGATTTCCCTGAAGGAAGAAGGGTTTTCTATCTATGTCCATTGCTGGTCATGCTACTGGACTATGTGAAAGCCTGGAGGAAGGGGAAAGGGGAGGAGGGACAGGAGGAAGGGACATAATGCCCTAAGTCTTGGTATAGTCATTGTTTATCAGGGTAACTATCGTTTTTTGGAAAATGATCCCCTTTTATTTGGCATTGAAGCATTATCCTCCCTGTCATTTCTTCTTGGTACCCTGACTCTTGTTGGGTTGAAATTTTCGTTTGTTCTGCCCTTTGAAGTTGGATGCCTTATTAGGGGAGAACCTGGGAATATGAAACATTCTAAATACGCTTGCATCAGTTTACCTCTGTCATACTATTGTTTGCAAATCTGGGTAGCAGCAGGATCAAACACAAATTCAAAACTTAAAGGAGCATTCAAAATCTCATTTTTGTAAATCTTAAGAAAAATTATTTTCGATACAATAAGTATAGCATCTCTGCTTTCTTCTTTCTCTCTCTCTCTCTTCTGCTATACCTCTGCTCTCCTCTTCTCTGTTGTCAAACTATCACTCTCACTCTGTCTTCACCCAACCCACCTTCTACCTATGCGTGTCTTAACTCTTTTACCACTCATTTTATTTGTATCTCAAAATGAAATCAACATTTTGCTATCTGCCCTATGTAAATAGCTCAGCACTCTGTATTGTGACATCTGTTTTACTGCTTAATTATTTATTTATTTAACTATATCTGTATAGAAGATAATTAATATAAGAAGCCTTACTACTGTATAACTTATTTATTTTGACATTGTAAAATTTATTTTAATTGTATTCTGCCTGACATTCTTGATATTGCATAATGTAAAATATTTTTATTGTACTGCATGTATTGGCACTTTTCTCCCTGGGCCTCTGCTGAAGAGAGGCCTCTGTGCCCCGATGGACTTCCCTGGTCATCAAATGTAAAATAAATAAATGCAACACAAGTGGCTGCATTTCTAGAAGTAGTGTCCGCACCTTCCAAGATACACCTCAAAGCAAGTTTCAAAACATGAGTCACATTATCATATAATGCTTCTGTTCAACAGACAAAGATACAACAAAGTATTCTAAACAGAAAGCCCACTGTAAAATAAAATTCCACATAAAGACTAAATTAATAGACTAAGCCAAGTGTTTCCCCTGATATTCTAACTACTTGCCAATTTTACCCAGCAGTGTAGAGTCAGAAGAAGCCAAGACTTTCTTGTTAGAGTTGGCACCTTGAGAAACCAGAGCTGACAATGGAGCAAAGACAGATGCAAAATTACAGTATACCTTGTACTTCCCCATAGCCTTTTTAGGAACTGGTTCACTAGCCAAAGGGGTTTTAAAAGCAGTTTTACAGAGATCTTCTAAGGCCAGTAACAGAGGAGGAACAGCAAAAACATTTGGAATCTCATCCTTAGTAGGATCATAAATACTGCCAATCTCTTATATAGCTTCAGATTACTTCCAGTGAAATACATCTCTAAACCTAGCTAGCATCTGTGGAAAGGTGAACACCTGCTTCAATGTTTGAACCTGTTCACCTTCCAAAGAATCAGACTGGATGGACTTAAAAGTGTTCACTACTGTCTGCATCCGAGTCCCCATCAAAATCTGCAGTGTTGTCTAGAGAAGGTAGCCCCATAGTCATTCTGAATAGGACCATAGCCTCTGAGATTAGATGAATATAAGACACTCATAGCTAAGAAAACACCATCAGCCCTATACATGGTAATAGCCTGATTGCCTGCTGTGTGGTGAAGTTTGTGTTTCTTCTTACTATGAACTGAACTACACTAGAGGATAAAATATCTGGGGGCAGAGTATTACATCTGACAAGGGGTCTCTTACCTGGGACTTCTCTTGTACTTAAAGGGTTTGGTGCTTCCATACCTGAACCAGTACTAGAATAACTCCTGGGGATGTGTCTGACCCCCATACCATACAGGGCTACAGGCTTACATCAGAGGATTGTGAAGAAAACAGTAAGTAGTCTGTAGTCCAACCTAAGGCAACAACAAATTAACAAACCATAGACTGAGCCACGTTTATGTTGTTTTTTTTTTTTTTTAGGTGCAACTGGATTTGATAGGGGGGCAGCCATATCAGGATCCATCAATTCAGGGGAAAAAACAGCCAGAATAACTTACTGACACTATTATGGGCTGACTAAAGGCAGCAATAATAGAAATTATAAGTGTGTACCAACAGAGAAAATAGGGCAAATTGTGCAAAATACAGCATCATTATCTTCTTTCGGCTGTTCTAGTTAGGGGTCACCACAGCAGATCATCTGTTTCCATTTCTTCCTGTCCTCTGCATCTTGATCTTTCACACTAACCGCCTGCATGTCCTCTCTCACCACATCAATAACACTTATATTAGGCCTTCCTCTTTTCCTCTTACCTGGCAGCTCCATCCTTAGCATCCTTTTCCCAATATACCCAGCATTCCTCCTCAGCACATGTCCAAACCAATGCAATCTTGCCTCTCTTGCTTTGTCTCCAAACTGTCCAACCTGAGCTGACCCTCTAATATACTTATTCCTAATCCTGTCCATCCTAGTCACACCCAGTGCAAATCTTAACATCTTTAACTCTGCCACATCCAGCTCTGACTCCTGCCTTTTTGTTAATGCCACCGTCTCCAACCCATATAACATAGCTGGTCTCACTACCTTCTTGTAGACCTTCCCTTTCACTTTTACTGGTACTCGTCTGTCACAAATCACTCCTGACACTCTTCTTCACCCATTCCACCCTGCCTGTACTCTCTTCTTCACCTCTCTTCCACACTCACCATTACTCTGAACTGTTGATCCCAAGTACTTAAACTCATCCACCTTTACCAACTCTACTCCCTACATCCTCACCATTCCTCTACCCTCCCTCTCATTTACACACATATATTCTGATTTAGCCCTGCTGACCTTCATTCCTCTCCTCTCTAAAGCATATCTCCACCTCTCCAGGGACTCCTCAGTCTGGTCCCTACTCTCACTACAGATCACAATGTCATCCGCAAACATCATAGTCCATGGGGCCTCCTGTCTGATCTCATCTGTCAACCTGTCCATCACCACTGCAAATAGAAAAGGGCTCACAGCTGATCCTTGATGTAATCCCACCTCCTCCTTAAATGTATTTGTCAATCCCACCGCAGTCCTCACCAATGTCACACTACCCTCATACATATCCTGTACCACTCTTACATACTTCTCTGCCACTCCCGACTTCCTCATACAATACCACAACTCCTTGCTAGGCACCCTGTCATATGCTTTCTCTAACTCCACAAAGACACAATGCAACTCCTTCTGACCTTCTCTGTATTTTTCCAACAACACTCTCAGGGCAAACATTGCATCTGTAGTGCTGTTTCCTGGCATGAAACCATACTGCTGATCACTAATCATCACCTCTCTTCTTAACCTAGCTTCCACTACTCTTTCCCATAACTTCAAGCTGTGACTGATCAATTTTATCCCTCTGTAGTTACTGCAGCTCTGCGCATCACCCTTGTTCTTAAAGATAGGTACCAAATTCTCCACTCCTCAGGCATCCTCTGACTTTCCAAAATTTCATTAAACAATCTGGTTAAAAATTCCACTGCCATTTCTCCTAAGCACCTCCATGCTTCCACTGGTATGTCATCTGGGCCAACAGCCTTTCCATTCTTCATCCTCTTCATACAGCAGAAACAGTTTAAAATGTGCTAAGCCTTGTTCTACAACCTCCACAGTGTAATAAACAGCACACATGCAGTCACAGTAGCAAGTAAAATGTACTTGCCCAAATAGCAACAAAAAATCAAACATATGGCCTTAAATCAAACAGAAATATTTTAAAACCACATAAATAAGCATATACTTAGAAAATCCCTTGTCAGAAATGAAAAAAAGTCCCCAACGAAAATGCAAATAAAGTAAGTTCCTATAAAATCACGATTCAAATGATAAATACAGCCATAGCAGTGTTAGTCAGTGGTAAATATATAAATGGAGAAAAAAGTGAAAAAAATGTAATGTTTTCCTGTCATAACTTCTGGGTGAAGCAGATAAACAATGAAAACAAGAAGGGCAGAGCACAACTGACACCACAGAACTTCAGTTTCCAAGTACAAGCCATAGAAGTATTTTGAAAGGCCCCAGAACTGCTTAAAAGTAGTATAACATAGAAAGAACATAATAGTTAGAATAATTCACAAAGAATTAATAGCAGTAGTAATATCAAGAATATTAAAATAAAATGTTATCACTCTCGCACACACACACACACACACACACACATATATATATATATATATATATATATATATTTTTTTTTTTTCAAAAATATATAAAAAACAAAAAGAAAGGGAAGTTCCCAAATGGATCTCATCTGAGACTGGAAGCTGTGATCCACCAATGCAGGCTGTGTGAGTTTTTCAGATGACACTAAAAGGCAGTATAACTGACTTTCTGTGGCAGGGATTAGGCTTTACCTGATGGGAGGGCCTTAGCCAATCCCTTATCACAGAGAGTCAGAGGATTCTAAGCACTGGAAAGCTGCTAGTGTGGGTCACAGCAGGCATAGAACCCATATGCCACTGCTCCTGTCTCCCAGCATTCAAAGACTCCAGGACAGGAGAATAAGAGTCAGGTCACAGCCATCATCTACTTGAGGTTAGGAGAATTTAATGTTTGCTCTTAACAACATCTTCTGTTGGCTGTCAAGTGAGGTGCAATGCCTGCTGTGCAAAATCATTCAAAAGTGCCTGTCTCTTTACACTACTAATTCCATATAGAATGTATATACATGCTTGGGGGGGGGGGGCATTCTCAACAGAGTTCCAATACACACATGGTGAAGCCCAATGTTTTACCTCAAGTGGAGCTCTTGCACTGTAACTCTGTCAACACCCTTCACCCCGGATAGATAAGATGGTACCAGTTTTTTACTTCTCCTCCTTCCTATCCATGGCCAGCTTTTCCAGCACCCAGGCCACTAGTCAAACCTGGGTAACCTGGGGCACAGTCATGGCAGGATGCACTCCTCCACTATCCTTACTTCCTTGGCCCTGCTCTCTGCATGACATTTTATTCCTATTTACTGTGTTGTTGCTCCTACTTGAGCTCAGACAGTTTGGAATGCTATGCTCACTGAGGTGCATGACTGCACTGCTCTACTCTATATAGATTATATTCTGCTACTTACTATGTTCTGTCACTTTATTTACAGCCACTTAGATTATATTTACGTATCTTACCTACACTATCACAGGATCGTAGGATATACAATGCAATCAATGCAATCAGTCCAGTGTCTATATATGCGTTGTCAAATAACCACCCTCAAGATTGACCATCTTTTTCAAGGAGAGTGAGGCCTGTAAGTTCTGGTGTAAATTTAAAGGTACCCATTCAGTTGTACAAGTTACATCTGAAGAAATGCTTGACTTGCAGATGAAGTCTATTCCAAAGTGAGGAGATGCTGGAAGATGAGCATATTCCTCCACTGTGTTTTATTTATTAGCTGATGAACGTTGAGATCTCTGGTTCTAGTGTTAGCTGCACTATTCAACTTACTGAGAAAAGGAGTTCAAGGATAATATGTTAAGTGAGGCATATATCTCCCCTCATCAGTCTCCAGTCTCTTCTGCTACTTACGAAGCCTGACATTAGAGATTCTTTTGGTTAGGAACATCGGCAGCTTTTTGAGTTATTTAATGTGTCTAGTGAGGTACATGGCAAAGGTTGCACCATATTCTATAATGGGGCTGACCAGGATTAACTATAAGGGAATGATCCTTTTTTTGGATTTGAGGGAAATACCTTTGGCAACTAGTTGTAAAATATGGAAGGATTTCCTGACTACAGTAGCCACATGGAGATCAAAGATGAGGGAGTTATCTACCTATACGCACACATCTCTAATCACTGTTTCATTTGATAGTGGGGTGTTGTCAGTGCTGTAGACTACAGTGCTGTACTATTTCCCAAAAGGAATACTATATTTCTTGTCTCTTAGTTTCAGCCCTTTGTCAATGTGCCATGTACTTACTCATGTTAGCTCGTTTGAAGGGTATATACATTTTCAGCAGTCTTGAAAATTACACCAAGTTTGTGATCATCATCAGCAAATTTGGTCCACCAGGGATCATTTTTATTAGTTTTGAGATTAAATAAATAAATGTTAAATAGGAGGGACCAAGCACAGATCCCAGCGGGACACCACTGATCACCTTCTCACTGTTAAAAACACTATCTGCAACATGGAGAATTTGCGTTCTGGGCTAGCAAGTTGGCTATCCATCTTACCATACAAGGATCACTGTCTAAGGCAATAACTTATTCACAATTCCTTCATGTGGTACAGTGTCAAATTCTTTGGTCAAGTATGAACAGTATGACCACTGTCCAGCACAAAGTGGCTTTGCCAAAGAAGATGACAAGATTTAGAGGCATGATCTACTTTTTATGAAGCCAAGTTACTGTTATTCAAACTGAAATAGATTTTTGATATAATGATTAGTAAGATCATTAATGATGTGCTCTGTAACTACAGATCAGACTTATACGGCTGATAGGTCTGAAGTTTCCAGGGTCAGTGGTAGGTAAACACTTGAGGATGGACATCACTACTGCAGTGAGCTTGAAATTGAGAACATAGCCTATAGATCGGCTTAGATTAAACAGTTTAAACGGGTTCAGCAAGGAGATATTTAACACTTTATTAGACAACATGGTATGTTATCAGGACCCATAGATAAAGTGTTTTTGATATTTGAAAAGACCTTAACTCATTAGCACCTATGTGGTGTGGAATGTCACATCTCTTGCAGCTTACACAGTTTGCATACCACAGCATTTTCTAAAAAAAATAAACTTAAAAAAGCATAAGATAGATAAATGAAAATATTTTGTGAACAGTAAAAGCTATTACAATTGCACAAATAGCAATGTTATCAATAAGAAGTATACTTTACAGTCGTACTAGTTAGTGCAGTCACAGTCTTTCCATAAACACTATAATATATTATAATGCACATAAACCCCAAATTATATTTTTTTGCTAAACTTTCACAAAACAATTCTCTTATCTAGGAAACTGTATGACCTGGACATATACTGTTAGAACATTTTTGTTAACCAGAGATAAGCTTTCCCATGGCAACAAGAAAATCCTCCATGAATTAATTTTTATTGAGATATTTACAGAAATATGAAAACATACACAATTGAATAATTAGTAACATTAATAACACTGAACATCTCTCAAGATATGCAACTTACAGTGCAAATATCAAAGACTGTTTTCTTCAACAACATCTAAGGTTTGACCTGATATCATGCAACAGTTTGTTGGTCACTTGTTTTTTGAAGTTTTAAGTACATATGGAAATATTGTTTATTTACTAACAAACAACTAGCAATATCTCAGGTAGTGTGATATAAATGGACACTGGAAATGAATTTTCCTGTCTCCCACCACGACATATGATACCATACCCTTCAATAACATGTAGGGCTCTCTGTTATGAAAACATGAACACCAATATGAAAGTATGAATAATAAGTGGCAAACAGTGATTAATTTCTCTACTGCAGCACATCTGAGATTAACAATGTTAGTGCCATTTTGTTAACTCCTTGCCCTTTCTAATACTGCTTATTATTAGCTGGTAAGTTGCTTATTTAAAGAAGACAGACCCAAAAAGGTCTGGATGTAATAAGCAGCTATGGGTGTGAACTGGAAATATATAAAAAGGTGTTATAGGCTTGAATGGGTTAAGGACATGGTTCTTTGTAATGCTCTGGGAAAGGAGTAATTCAGAGTTGACTAGAAGTAGGATGGGAATCTCAGGGGACAAATTTGCAGCAAACTTGTTAGCCAGTATATTTGCAATGTAATATGGGCTTGAGAGTCAGGCCCCATTATAGAAAAGTTCAGAACAATGTTAAAAATTACTTTTCAGTTCTCCAACATAGCTGAAGAAGGACTTGCAGTTTTCCTATGCATCCGATTCTAACCTAACCTTGTGGGATGCTTTGCTGGCCTTTATTGTGGCCTTCAGGTTCTTTGTGAGGTCTTTTATACCATCCTGATACTGGGAAAATCTGGCCCCACATACTTTTCCTTCAGTTTGTTATAGTTTATGACTGATTACCCAGGGTAGTTTACTGTTGAATTTCCCAGTAGATGTGTTTAGAGCAAGGATTGCTAGATCAACACATATATCTAAATGAGCATACACATCCTTAGTGTTGTTGGCGGCATATTCAGGGCCACCTGCAGGAGTTAATAAATGTAGACATGTTTTTTCAGATAATTCCAAAAGGGTAACCTTTGTGAAATATCTAAAGAAGGTGTTGTTAGTTACAGAAGAACAGAAGGTTCTGAGAATAAATTCCACAAATGGGAAGACTTGCTTAATTGTCAATGGGAGACCAGGGAAATAGAACAGGAAGGGTCAATAATTTTTTGTCCCTGGTGGGTCTGAAGACGTTTTAATCCATGGATATTTTGTTAACCTAATTCAAATATCATCCCACATACCACTCATTGGAGGTTAAGTACTCTAATTTAAAATCATAAAATATGCCAGGAAATGTGCAGGATCATCTGGAGTCATGGATGGGGACTGATAAACTATAAATTGGACATCTGATCTGACTGAGGTAAGCTGGTACTCTATGACCTCTTTAGTAGAGTCTCTGAGTACTACAAATTGGACATCTGATCTGACTGAGGTGAGCTGGTACTCTAGGACCTTTTTAGTAGAGTCTCTGAGTACTATAAATTGGACATCTGATCTGATTGAGGTAAGCTGGTACTCTAGGACCTCTTTAGTAGAGTCTCTGAGTACTATAAACTGGACATCTGATCTGATTGAGGTAAGCTGGTACTCTAGGACCTCTTTAGTAGAGTCTCTGAGTACTATAAATTGGACATCTGATCTGACTGAGGTAAGCTGGTACTCTAGGGCCTCTTTAGTAGAGTCTCTGAGTACTATAAATTGGACATCTGATCTGACTGAGGTAAGCTGGTATTCTAGGACCTTTTTAGTAGAGTCTCTGAGTACTATAAATTGGACATCTGATCTGACTGAGGTAAGCTGGTACTCTAGGACCTCTTTAGTATAGTCTCTGAGTACTATAAATTGGACATCTGATCTGACTGAGGTAAGCTGGTACTCTAGGACCTCTTTAGTAGAGTCTCTGAGTATCAGTCTAGACTGGATATGGTCACTTACTAATGGGAACACTCCACAGCAGCTCCCCACAGGCATAAAAGCAAGGGAGGCACGAAACCCAGGAAGAGGGGAGTACTTTCCCTACATTTGTACTATTTAGCTACACATATGTGAACACATTCTAGATGCAGAAGTGTCTCAAGATCAAGCAGTTTGTTATTAAGACTCCTGGTACTGAGAAGTGTCTTCCTGATGTTGGCCAGTTTGGGAACAGATGTGTTTGTTAAGTTAAAATGTTCATTAGATGACCTGAGCCTACAACAATACACTACAGAGGCAGCAAAGGCCTCAGCCATTATGCAGCATTAAGCAGTAAACCTAGACTGAGACATGCATCAAGTTCAGCTAAATCATCTTATTCTAGGTGATTTTAACTGTGGCAGGAATCCCACTAATACTACCTACCTTATTATCACAATCAACTTATTTGGCTTGACACAACTAATTAAAACTTCTATAAGACTCTGCTAAACAACCCACAAATGATTCACACTTTACTGGATTTTACCCAACAGCCCAGACAAAATAACAGATTCTGGTCTACTCCTAGATGCATCATCCTACCTTTGCTATTCTGCAATGGAATAATACACAAATATATCAATTTTAATTGCATCAGAAATGTAAAGACCTTTGACCCTAACTCCTTCATTGCATCACTATCACAATGGTACTGGTCACTACTCAAATACTTGCCACTGGACCAAGTAGTAGCAAAATTCAGCTACATTTTCCTTAATATTCTTAATTCATTTACTCCATTGCAAACAATTAGGACTAGATGTTATACTGCACCCTAGCGAAAATCAGAAACAAAACAAGTAATGCGATAGAGGGGATAAGACTAGAAATATATGGCATACACATTTAAATCATTCATTTCATCAGTCTTATGAACAAGCTTTCTAAAAACTTAGCTGACAAAAGAAACTACTGCAGCTCTCTCCAGGATGCTCATAACTCCAGTACTTTTCGTTCTTCATCAACAACCTCCTAGAACCAGGAAACACTTCTCAAAATAAACCCTCTTCTACTCTTTTCAATCTTAACATGCCAAATAAATTCACACATCATTTCATAGACATAGTAGCTGCTCATCAGTAGCACAGCATTCATCACAAACTCCTCATTTTGCTCCTCAAATTTTATCAAATCCTATGTCCCTTGCTTTATAACCAGTTACAGTCAAAGATGTTCAAAAATTCCATAGCAAATGAAAACCAGCCACTCTGCCCTCTGGTGATCTACTAGCCAAGTACGTAAATCTAGCAGCTACACCTCTCCCTTATCTCATCTCATACTCATCAATTGTTCCACATCTAAAGCCACTATCTCCACAGTATGGAAATAACCCTTGATTTTACCTTTACATAAATGTCAAGTTTCCATACCACTGCTATCCTTTCATCTCTGTTGAAAATCCTGGAAACACAAATCTGTAATCAGGTTTTTCAAAACATTGTGTCCAACAAGCATCTCTCATCCACACTGCATAGTTTTCACCCCAAAACAGCAATATCACTGCTTTACAATCCTTCAACACTATTTACCAAGAGAGAAATGAAAACAAACTACTCTCGTCCATATTCCTTCATCTGTCCAAAGCATGTGATACTGTCTTTCAAGCAAAATTACTGTACATTCATTGCTCCTTACGCTTCACTTCTCCTTGTCTTAATTGATTTACTAGCCACCTAAAAAAGTACTACCAAGCAGTAAAATGGCACTCATTCTGCTTTACATCTCTTACAGTGCCTACAGGTGTTCCACAAGGACCTAACATTCTGCTTTACATCTCTTACAGTGCCTACATGTGCTCCACAAGGACCTAACATTCTGCTTTACATCTCTTACAGTGCCTACAGGAGTTCCACAAGGACCTAACATTCTGCTTTACATCTCTTACAGTGCCTACAGGTGTTCCACAAGGACCTAACATTCTGCTTTACATCTCTTACAGTGCCTACATGTGTTCCACAAGGACCTAACATTCTGATTTACATCTCTTACAGTGCCTACAGGAGTTCTACAAGGACCTAACATTCTGCTTGACATCTCTTACAGTGCCTACAGGTGTTCCACAAGGACCTAACATTCTGCTTTACATCTCTTACAGTGCCTACAGATGTTCCACAATGATCTAACATTCTGCTTGACATCTCTTACAGTGCCTACATGTGTTCCACAAGGACCTAACATTCTGCTTGACATCTCTTACAGTGCCTACATGTGTTCCACAAGGACCTAACATTCTGCTTGACATCTCTTACAGTGCCTACATGTGTTCCACAAGGACCTAACATTCTGCTTTACATCTCTTACAGTGCCTACAGGTGTTCCACAAGGACCTAATATTCTGCTTGACATCTCTTACAGTGCCTACATGTGTTCCACAAGGACCTAACATTCTGCTTGACATCTCTTACAGTGCCTACATGTGTTCCACAAGGACCTAACATTCTGCTTGACATCTCTTACAGTGCCTACATGTGTTCCACAAGGACCTAACATTCTGCTTTACATCTCTTACAGTGCCTACAGGTGTTCCACAAGGACCTAACATTCTGCTTGACATCTCTTACAGTGCCTTCATGTGTTCCACAAGGACCTAACATTCTGCTTGACATCTCTTACAGTGCCTACATGTGTTCCACAAGGACCTAACATTCTGCTTTACATCTCTTACAGCGCCTACAGATGTTCCACAAGGACACATCATTCTGCTTTACATCTCTTACAGTGCCTACAGGTGTTCCACAAGGACCTAACATTCTGCTTTACATCTCTTACAGTGCCTACATGTGTTCCACAAGGACCTAACATTCTGATTTACATCTCTTACAGTGCCTACAGGAGTTCCACAAGGACCTAACATTCTGCTTGACATCTCTTACAGCGCCTACAGATGTTCCACAAGGACCTAACATTCTGCTTTACATCTCTTACAGTGCCTACAGGTGTTCCACAAGGACCTAACATTCTGCTTGACATCTCTTACAGTGCCTACAGGTGTTCCACAAGGACCTAACATTCTGCTTTACATCTCTTACAGTGCCTACAGGTGTTCCACAAGGACCTAACATTCTGCTTGACATCTATTACAGTGCCTACAGGTGTTCCACAAGGACCTAACATTCTGCTTTACATCTCTTACAGTGCCTACAGGTGTTCCACAAGGACCTAACATTCTGCTTTACATCTCTTACAGCGCCTACAGATGTTCCACAAGGACCTAACATTCTGCTTTACATCTCTTACAGTGCCTACAGGTGTTCCACAAGGACCTAACATTCTGATTTACATCTCTTACAGCGCCTACAGATGTTCCACAAGGACCTAACATTCTGATTTACATCTCTTACAGTGCCTACAGATGTTCCACAAGGACACATCATTCTGCTTTACATCTCTTACAGTGCCTACATGTGTTCCACAAGGACCCTTCATTCTGCTTTATATCTCTACCAGTGATGCATGTGTCCTAGATGGATCCATCCTTAGACCTTTATTATTCAACCTTTTCATTAACAAAACTTGCTTCTGCTTCAGCTCATGCTACACTAATTCAATCATTTGACAATCTGCTACTCTAAGCTGCACTTTCCCCTCCCTCTCTTCACTACAATCCATCACTCACAATTCATTCACATCTACTGAAACATGGCTAGCTCACTTTCAACTACTTCTAAACCTCAACAAAATTAATGCTCCTTACTCCTAGATTCTACACAAACAAAAAGTCCAACCTTACTGTCTTTTCCTCTCAAAACATTCAGCTAGAAACAGTCTCACAAGCCATGCTACAAGGTATTATCATAGGTGACCAACTTAAATTTGATGCACACATTCAAAATTTAGTAAGAAAGCCTCACTGTAAATTAGCCCCAGGACTCAATAAACTCCATGTAGGCTCCATGTAGAGCCTACACAGAGTGTATCCATGTACACGGCTGTGAAGTGTTGCTGGCTGCACACCCTGCATATTCATGATGTTCATCTCACCTAAGTAAGGTTTTGCAGTGCATCCCAGTTGTATTGGCCATGAAACCTCATAGAAGAACACGGATAATGAATCTGTGTACAGCACTGACAGTCTGCCCCCATCATGTACTTTCTGAAGAGTATGATGTCCTAAACATAAATGCCATTCATAATTATTTCCATCCATCCTGAATGAATATCTGAAAACCACAAATTTTGTAGGGAATACAAAAATATAAACCAAAACCCTGCCTGAGCTTATATCTGTATATTCCATCTCTTCTCCTATTTTTTTTCCCATGTTTGTGAGATGTGTCACTGCACTTGGTGATGCTTTCCATATTTGCCAAACAGGACCACCCATGTATCAGGCATGACCCAGTCATCTATAAATAGAAACTGGATGCTTTCAATTAATATCGATGCACAACTTTGTGCATCGTGCAAACCCAGTAAGCAGTGCTGTGCTACATTCATGTCACAAGAGGAGTGATTTCTGGCCCAGAATTTGTAGTTTATTGGCCATTTGGGCAGTTTTTCCATCTCTTTCAACTTTCTGGTTTAAAAGCCTGCATTTGCACATGTTTCCTGCCTTTCCTGTAATTAGTCTAGTCCAGATACAGATTTGCTGTGTCCAGGACTATCTGTAAGCTTCTGAGGGGTGCCAAAGTCTGCTCTTCAAATTTTCCCTTAGATCTGCTAGATGTTCTTCGTGTTTCACTGTTGCAGTCATCACACTTGGGTTATCCTGCCAGAGGTATCCCTCAGTCGGCCTGAATACCAGAGGCTTAGTATTACTGCGTCAGTTGCTGTCACTTCAGGACTGAAGTCAGGTCGTCAGGAGTATAAAAACAGGCAGCCAACGCTATTACATCAGTCTTTATTGCTGAGGAACCTGAAGCAAAAGCAGTTTGCACGAGTGCCGGTGGGCCGCTACCTGAGTTTTTGTTTCTGAAATTGAATCATCCTGAAGTCTTCTAAAGCTAAGTACCTTGTCAGGGATCCCTTTTTCTTGCTCTAACCGATGTCAGAAAAAGTTAACAATTGTCTCGCCTGTGAAAAGTAAATATCACACCGAGATTTCCATTCTTACTGAGTCACCTGTTTAGGCTCAAACCACAATGTACCTCACTGTCGGTTTTGTGCTTTGTTCAGTACCTGAACTATTCATCGTTGGGCCCTTATTGCAGTTAAATACTTTCGTTCTCAGTCTCTGTATTCTGAAATGGCTTCAGTAACCCATCCAACTACTGATCTTCCAAAACAAAACGTAAGGATAAAGACAGAGACAGACAGCATAGGTCCAAAACTGCCAATGACGCTTCCATTAAGCTATTCACCAGTTCACTTGTACTCAGTGAGGTGCTTTTGCAGCCCCTGATGCCCACTTCGATGGATTTGCAGGCCACTGCCAAGACCCGTTCGGAGTCCGGTATGCCGAAAGACTCTTCTTTGACTATGGAACCTGCGGATGTCTCTACCTTGAAAGAGTCCGGAGCCACTGTGCAGCCACCGGCTTCTGAGGAAGTTATTCGCATTACCAATATTCAACACAAACCAATGACTTCTTTTGCATCTTCAGTTCTTTCTAAAACGACTGTGTTTCTAAGGCCAAGAGTACAAGCTATGTCTATAAAACCAATGACCCAAACTCAAGTGCCTGCTTCCTTGCCACAATCTCAGATGCTTAAAATTGCAGAAGACCTGATCATGCTGATTAGGGAAAGCCAGCCTTCCCTTGCTAAAAGAAAAAGAGACTTGTCCCCAGCAGCTTTATCTGACCAAAGGTCCGACGACTCTGAGGTTTCTGAATATGAAGACATGCCCTTACCTGCCTATGAGGATTCAGATGCAGAGGAATCCATTCCTTCTGCCTCCCCTCCAGAGGATTTTTCTTTTGGTGAAACTCTACATACTTTGAGAGAGCATTTCCACCGGGAATGTCAGGATTATCCTCAGTCCAAAAAGAGACTCAGGGAATATTTAGATTTACCACAGCACAGACCCTAAGCTATCACTGCTGTTCTGGATGTTGTGGATGATGTCTTTATCGAATCCAGTCTAACTCCTGATACTTTACCCCCTGCTACAAGGAAACCAGGCAGGTACTACAGAGTCCCTAACTCTCACAAATTTCACTTCATAAATCCTACTGCTGACCCAGAGGTCATCTACCAAGGACCTAAAAAATTTAAAAGCAACTACAGCTAAGAATTCCACCCCTACAAACAGGGATTCCAGAGCTTTAGACAGATGGGATAAAAAAGTGTACACCTCTGCAACTCTCACCATTAAAGCATTGAATTGTCAGTTCCACATGCTGAAATTCCAGCAACATACTATGGAACTTATTAAGCAAAAATTATCTACCTTTCCTGACTGTGCAGAAAATAAAGAATTACAGGAGCTTATGCATTCTGCAAGCCAAGTCAGCAAGCAGCATCTTGCAGTGCAGCAGTCACAGGTTCTGCACTTAGAAGGCATTCCTGGCTTAAGGAGCAGACCTTGCCAGACCATGTCAAATCAAAATTAGTAGACACTCCTCTGAACAAGGACAATCTGTTTGGCACCAAAGCAGAAGAGGTTTTAAAAAAAGATGGAAGAAAAGGCTAAGTCTATGCAGGCAGTCAAAGATTTTTTGCAAGTGCAGCCTCCAAGATTTAGTAGCCATTGCCCCTCGAAACATTGGTCCTTTCCAGCCCCCTCAAGGCTATCTCAAACTAGACCCAGGGGAAACAGACCCCCCCCCCAGATTACAGTCTCAAGGTATGCAGAGATCTAAGCAATGGAGTACCTCCACCTCTAAAACAGGGAGTGCTAAGCCACCCCCTTACGGAAAGAATTCACAATGACTTCTCAACTCCACTCCTCACCTCTGCCCAATTGTTCATGCCCCTAGAAGGAAAACTTGCCTACCATGCAAAAAACTGGGCCTCCATCACCAATGATTGATGGGTCCGCAATATAATATCCCAGGGGTAGAAATTTTAGTTCCACATGCTGCCAACCCCAAAAGGGTTCTCAGACCTTCCTCCAAACCAATGGCTAGAGGCAGAAAACCAAGTTCAGTCCCTGCTCTCCATAAGAGCAATTCAGCCTGTTCCTGCAGAACAGATAGGCCAAGGTTTTTATTGCAGACTTTTCCTGGTACCCAGAAAAGAGGGCACCTGGCACCCAATCTTAGAACTAACCATTCTAAACACCTTCCTGGTGGTACCAAAATTCAAAATGCTCACCCTACAGCAGCTTCTCCCTGTGCTGTCCAAGATGCCTGATTAGCCACCCTAGACTTAAAGGAAACCTATCTGCACATCCCTATCAGGGACTCCTGCAGGAAATATCTACATTTCAGGGCACGATCTATGCATTATCAGTTTTCTGCACTTCTCTTTGGCTTATCTACTGCTCCAAGAGTTTTCATAAAATGCCTGGCTCCAGCCATTGCCTATCGCAGACAGAGAAAAATTCAAATATACCCTTACTTGGGATGATTGCCTGATTCAGACAGACAGTCAGGAAAAGCTGTTGCAGCACCTGACATTTGTAAAGGACCTTCTAACCTCCCTGGGGTACACAATCTACGAAAAGAAACCCAAACTAGTCCCCAGTCAAAAAAATGTATTCTGGGAGCAAGCTTCTTACTCCAGAAAAACAAGCCTATCTGACAGGCTACTTCGATCAAATGGCCACCAGAACCCAGCTATCTGCAAGGAAAATCCTGCAGGCTCTAGGGTTCATGGCCTTCTGCATTCTACTAATTCCATATGCAAGACTGCATATGAGGAAACTTCAGTGGTAGTTAAAAAGTCTTTGGTGCCAACATTCTCAGGACCTGGAAACTATCATACTTATAATACCCTGTCTCAGGACAGAGTTTCTTTAGTGGGCAGCAGCATGCAACCACAACAAGGGACTTCCCTTTACACAACCCCACACCACCCAGACCCTAACCACAGACATATCAAACTATGCATGGAGTGCACATCTGGATGGCAGACGCATTCAGGGCCACTGGAGCCCAAACCAAATTCATCTACACATCAACCAAAAAGAGATGCTAGCTGTTCAGCATGCTCTGACAGCTTTCAGATGCCTACTCTCACCCGGGCCCCTTCTAATAAAAAACAATAACACCGCAGTGATGTGGTACATCAACAAGCAAGGGGGAACCCACTCTTACCCACTCTGCAGGCAAGTCATGACCCTGTGGAACATGGCTTCTGCTGTGCATATTCACCTGCAAGCTCAATACATGCCAGGCAAACAAACCTCTCTGGCAGACAACTTAAGCAGAAATCTCCTAGACTCGCATGAGTGGCAATTAGACCACAATACCTACAGCCTTCTGACCCAGAAATGGGAAACCCTGAAGGTGGACCTATTTGACTCCCCCTACAATCACCAGCTCAGCAAATTCTGCACCAGGGTACCTCACAGCAAAGCCTGGAAAGTGGTTGTCCTATCCTTCCAGTGGGCAAACCTCTCAATCTATGCATTTCTCCCTCTGCTTCTTTTTACAAGAGTACTACTCAAGATAAGGCAGGAATGACCAAGAGCAATCCTAATTGCCACAGACTGGCCACGCCAATATTGGTACCCACTACTGCACAGTCTGTCACTGGTGCCACAATGGCACCTAACCCAGATTCCAACCCTCATCTCTCAGCAGGAGGGAGAGATCTTGCATCTGCAATTGCAAATCTTGAACCTTGCAGCCTGGCTTATTCCTTGAATTCTCCTCCAATAGCCAGCCTAAGTAAGCAGGTACTGGATGCCATTCATGAAGCCAGAAGACCCAGTACAAGGAAATTCTATGCTGATAAGTTGAAAAGGTACTGTTCCTGGATTCACTCTAAATGAGCAGATACAGCACAGCCCTCCTTACCTGTCATGCTGGATTACCTAGCAGACCTACTCTACAGAGGCCTACACTTCTCTTCCATTAAGATCCATGCCTCTGCCATCTCTGCTCATTACAGCACAGAGCCACCTCTCTTCTCTCACCCTCTCATCAAACAGTTCCTGAGAAGGGCTAACAACTTAAGGCCACCAAGAAGAGCCCCTACCCCTACTTGGGACCTTTATTTTGTGTTGGAAAACCTCATGCTACCCCCCTTTGAGCCTGCAGCATCAGCAGAGTTAAAATTCCTCTCTTGGAAAACAGCCTTGCTTCTGGCTATCACTTCAGCTAGAAGAGTGTCTGAGCTACAAGCACTTTTCATAGGATCATAGGGTCATAGGTTGGTACTAGGCTATCGGCCCTAGGGTCTATACAAGCCTAGCCATAACAATTCTCTGGATATTTCTTCCCACAATATTTACTTCCCTGGACCCCTCTCTAGCAGGGGAATGTTGTGTTACCACCGTGCATTTCACCACCAAGACTTGAACCCAGGACCCTATGCACACCCCTGTGGAACCCTTTATTATTTTTCATGCTGACAGGGTCTCCTCCAGGATTAACCCTACTTTTATGCTTAAAATAGTGTCCAGTGTGGCTCTCAACCAATCTATCCATTTGCCCACCTTTTTCCCTAATCCTAAAAATAAGGGGGAAAGGATCATGCACTCTTAGATGTGCACAGACAGCTCAGATTCTACCTTGATAGAACTAAGCCCTTCAGGAAATCAGACCAGTTACTGGTCAGCTTTGCATCAGGGGCAGAGGGCAAGGCCATATCAAAACAAACCATCTCCAAATGGATAGCACACTGTATCCATTTCTGTTACAAATACCATGGGAAACCACTCCCTTGGGGGTTCAGAATGCATTCCACTAGGGCAACTTCAACCAATGCAGCCTTTCTCAGAGGAGCCCCCTACCAAGGACATTCTAGAAGCTGCTACTTGGATTTCTGTTCATATCTTCATCAAGCATTATCACCTCCCTATATTTTCCAAATCCAGGGTGGGCTTTGCACCAGCAGTCCTGCAGGGCATACTAGCCAGCCCCAACTCTTCTTGACTGCCTCCACCCATTCTTCAGCTTTGGGAATCAACCCAAGTGTGATGACTGCAACAGTGAAACATGAAGAACATAGTACAGTTGTGTACACTTACCATAAATGTAGATGTTCGAGTTTATTCACTGCTGCAGTCCTGGTTTCCCTCCCTCCAGCCTCCTTCTCTCTCTCTCTCTCTCTCTCTCTCTCTTTCTCTCTCTCTCTCCCTCTTTGTCTCTCTCTCCCTCTTTCTCTATTTCTCTTACTCACTCCTTACAGGGCTATTGGTATTTACTTTTTACTGGTGGTGTTTTTCCAGCATAACTTAGCTCCCTATTTGGGGGCTCCTGACATTTGGGGCAAGAAAAACTGATGTAATGGCGTCGGCTGCCTGTTTTTATACCCCTGATGACCTGACATCAGTCCTGAAGTGACAGCAACTGACACAGGAATACTAAGCCTCTGGAATTTGGGCCAACTGAGGGCTACCCCTGGTAGGATAACCCAAGTGCGATGACTGTAACAGTGAATACACTCCAACATCTACATTTATGGTAAGTGTACACGACTGTCCTTTCTCTCCTCTCCTACACTTTTACTATCTTATTAGTCTAGCACTTTACCATACCAGACTTCTTGTAGCAATTATTTTAGCACATAAAAGTGCTACCAGCACTTAACATTCTACAAGGAAACCGCTCCAGTACTTTTTATTAATGCTCACCCCTCAAGGCATGTCTTAAAGTCAGTTTTCTGTGCTTTTTCCTATTAACCTGGTGAGCTTGGGCATCCTGAGGCAAAGTAGCAACTGCCTCATGTATACCGACAACCCTCTCCTCTTACCTCCCAACACTCAGACTTGTGAGAGATGCACTTATATATCCAAATTGGAAGCCACACACTCTCCAGCTAAGACCGGAATAGCTGGTCAAGAGGAGAAAGTCAACACTTGCACCACACTACATGGAACACAGCCCTCCAGAACACACACCAGTACTGCCTTCACATAAAAACACAAACCACACACCCACCTTCATGGAGGCTCTCAATAAAAATCTACCCAAATAGCAGAGACTTCCGAGGCAGAAACACACTTGACCACCACAACACAGCACTAATCATCAGACACATAACTCTCCTAAACAGTGTGCCACTCAACCAAAGACCCTAAGGCAAAACAGCATGCCCAGCACACTAGTTATAGGTGACTCAATAGTGAGGCACACTGATGTCCCACTCACTAGGATGAATAAGGAGAAAGCAACAGTCAACTTCCTGTCAGGTGCCAGGATCCGCCACATAATGCATGCACTCAGGTCCCTTGACAACAGGTTAAAATATGACTCTGTCATTGTACATGTGGGTGTGAATGACTTGAGACGTACCACCCTGGACTACATGAAAAGAGATATGGAGGAGCTCTATGATTATGTAGCCCAGGTGGGTATGACCCTAGCCCTGAGCAGCATCCTACCATCACCCAGAATGATACCACAGTACAAGCAGAAAATGATTGACTTCAACAATTGGCTAAGATTCTGGTGTCATTCTAAGGGGATCCAGTATCTGTCTGCCTGGGATGACATGATTAACAGATGTCGATGCTTTGCCAGAGATGGCCTGTATCTGTCACCCCTGGGCTTCCAGATACTGTCCAAGGCTCTTGCTGGCCCTATAGTGCCTTTTTTAGGTGGTGTTACAAAGACCAAATTACCACAGTAACAAATGCAATCTGAGGGTCATGCTGCTCAATGCTAGAAGTATAATTCTCAAAATGCACTCATTCAAAGCACTCCTTAAAATGGAGAACATTGACATTTGTGCTATAACAAAGACCTGGTTCAAGGCAGCAAAAAGCACCCCTCCACTACCAGGCTATAACTCATTCCACACCTTTCGGCCCCAGTACTTGGACCAAAGCTCCAAAATTGGTTGTGTTTCCATATTCATAAAGGATGCTCACACCTCCAGACTTGTAGCCCAACATAAAGCATCAGAGATACTTCAGGTGCAGCTAACATTGGGTAAGACAGCAAATCGGGTTGTAGCCTGCTATAGATCCCCAATCATATCCCAAGACTCACACTCCATGTTCCTTGGCACCCTGGAGAATATTAGGGCCCAACCTAACACTCTCATACTGGGTGACTTCAACTACCCCTTCATTAATTGGGAAAACTACTCGTGTACCAATACACTTGCCCAATGTTTCCTGGAATTCATTAATTCCAATGCCCTGGAGAAGCTTGTTCTTACCCTCACTAGAGGTAGCAACATCCTTGACCTGTTCATTACTAACATGGGCAACCATTGCTCTACACCAATAGTCAACTCCTCCCTGGTTAGATCCACCACAAACTAATCACCTAGGAAATCCACATCCCTACCTTCCCCCACAAAGGTAACCACCATGAAAAACTTCTCCAAAGCTAACTTTGGGGTCCTAAAAACAGAGATGACTAACTTCACGGCACCAATACAAATGGAGAATAGTTGCATGACTGCCGAATCATACACCAATGCACTGTATGAACACGTACACAAATGCATGGATCTTGCCATACCCAATAGAACCAAGACACTCTCCTCCAAAAAAAAGGAAGCCAATCTGGTGGTCCCCTGCCATAAACAAATTCTGCAGCAGAAGGAGGAAACTGATGCAGAATAAGGTGAAGTCCCAAGATTGGAAAAATTCCCTTATCAGCCTCAACAAAAAGTTGAGATCCCTCATCAAATCCTCTAAAGCTAGCTATAAAAACAGAATTGCAGCAGATAGTAAAGACAACCACAAGGCCTTCTATAGTTATGTAAAGTACCTCCACAGCAATACCCAGATTTGCTTTGAGCTACAGCACAATGGTACCTCCTCTACAGAGCCAACATATATTGCCAATATACTGGCCGACAGATTCAGTGCCAACTTTACCCTCTCCCAAGGACCAATCACAATACAAGCAGATTGCCAGGCACCCAGTATCACTGCTGCACAGGTTAAAACAGCACTGTCCAAGGCAAGAATACAGTTTCTATGGGACCTGACAATATCCCTGGCTGTGTTCTACATGAACTACAGAGTGAACTAGCACCTCACCTGTGTGCCCTCTTCAATCACAGCCTCACCTCAGCCTTTGTCCCTATGAATGGCTCACTGCTATAGTCATCCCTCTCCACAAAGGAGGAGTGATTACAGACCCTGGGAACTATTATGCCATTAGCCTGACAAGTCTGATATGCAAAGCTTTGAAACACATCATCATGGACCTAATAAACAAGGATATAGGGAATCTCCATATTCTGGATCCCACACAGTTTGGTTTTGTGAAGGGTAGATCATGCCTGCTCAACTTGGTTGACTTCTTTGAGTCAGTCACCAGAGCTGTGGATGAAGGCAAGGTAGTTCATACAGCCTACCTTGATCTGGCCAAGGCCTTTGATACCATTTCCCACTCAGGAATCATTGAAAAACTCACTAAGCTAGCCATCAACCCCTATATCACTAGGTGGGTTGCAAACTGGCTCGCAGATAGAACCCACAGTGTGAAAGTAGCTGACTCAAGTCAGACTGCAGACTAGTCATCAGTGGAGTCCCACACAGATCAGTTCTGGTCCTCTCATGTTTGGTATCTACTTCTCAGAAGTCCAGGCCAACATGAAGGGAATCTGGCTGAAAAAGTTCACAGACGATTGCAAGTTTGGAGCCATTATTAACTCCCCAAGTGATGTTGACATCCTACAGAAAGGCCTCACTGAGACCATTGACTGGTTTCAGAACCAGAGCCTTAAGCTCAATGCCAAAAAATGTGTCATCACCCCCTTTGGGAAAAACCCATTTCCCATGAATCACCATATCAATGGTAGTCCACTGAACACAGAAGGTGTTATAAGATATCTGGGAACACAGGTTGACAGCAACCTCTCTTTTGACCATCACATTGCCACTGTGGTCAGAACGTTCTTCTTTGTGGCACATCTCATTACTAAGGGTTTTGCATCCAGGAAGAAAGAGGTTATTGTCCTCTCTACCCTTCCCTCATTAGGCCAATCATTGAGTACAATGCCCCATTTGGCATGTACCTCACTACACACCTGCAACAATTGGAGAGGCTACAAAAGAACCTCACAAAGGAATCCTAAGCCTTAAACACTTGTCCTATATGGACAGACTCAAAAAACTCCAACTATTCTTTGTCTCATATTGCCTAATTAGAGGCGATCTCTGCTTGACTTACAAAGCTATGTCTGATCCAGCTCTGTCAGAAATGCTTCATCTAAATAAATACCAATCCCTCTACACCACATGCTCCAGAGACCTCAACCTCATTATCACAATCAACCAAACATGCTGGAGAGACAGGTTCATAACCCAGAGACTGCCCATGCTATGAAATAGATTTCCCATACATGTCAAACAAACCACCTCACTAGACCTCTTCAAGAGAAATCTTGATGAGTGGATGGGAAATAGAAAATTCACCCCAGGGATCACTCCAGTGGCTCTACTCGACAGAAGCACTGGGAACTAAGGTCGAGTGTAATGATTCCAGGGTTATCCTATGGGCTAGGCTTGTAAAGGCTCCAGGACCATTAGCATAGTACACACCTATGAACCTATGAACCTATGAACTTATGAAGATAAATCTGGAACCCAGTGCCTGAAGCATAAGTTATGCCAACACCAAATTCTAATGTATGACACTGTAGAGGTGCAGGAATGAAGAACCATCATTCCAAAATAACCAAATGAGCTTTATTAAACAAAATAAAACCAGAATATAAAACTCTTAACTTAATCACCACTGTTTTCATCCCCAATGTTAGGACTTCATTAGACAACTATAAGTACATCTAAGCTCCCTTATAATAAATTAACTAATTACAAAATTAAAACAACCTCATTTATAGATTGAATTTCATGAGAATGCCCACCTAGTCTACCATACTCCCATCTAGGGTCTGAATTCCTTAATACTAAGTCCAATATTTTCTTTTGTTTATTCATATTTTTACATAATTCCACACTGCATAAAAACTGACACAATGAAATTGAATTATAATTAAACCAATAATCTTACAAAATAATGATCTTTAATATTAAAGCATTCATTTCACTCTACTACCTTCTAGTGGCTAGGAATTGCAATGCATCCCAGCTTAGATGTACTTATAGTTGTCTGATGAAGTCCTAACATCAGGGATGAAAACAGTGGTTTTATATTCTGGTTTTATTTTGTTTAATAAAGCTCATTTGGTTATTTTGGATTAGTGATTCTTCACTCCTACACCTCTACAGTGTCATACATTAGAATACAAAGTTAACAATGACTACTAAAACTACCTCAATCATGTTATTACCCTCATGGTATCATGGGTTAAGTGCTGAACCACAGTCCATATGGTCCTGGGTTCTACTCCAGGGAATGCAATCCTCTCTTATCATTGCAGCTTATCCAAATAAAGTGGTACTGTAAAGGAACAACCATGGAGTTGTATTGGTGGAGTGTTTTTGGTGATATATTTGAAGAAGTTGCTCTCTGCTTAGCATCACGCAATAATAGGTTTGCATGATGGTAAGTGGTGCGCACCTTTTTACAAATGTGCATACTCTCAGTAAGAGGAATTGGTTGGAAAACATAGTATTTAAAGGGGAAGTACCAGGAATTGCACTTTGTACATTGAGGTTTAACTTGTGCAGCAATGTCTGGAGCAGGTGAGGGTGTGCAATTTTGAGCACAGCACTGGGGTGTCCAGGAGTACAAGGTTTTTATTAAGCTCCTGGTTAGAGGTCATGGCTCTCATTTATTATTTATTTATTTATTTTTATTTTTATTTTACATTTGTTGACCGGGATAGTCCGTCTGGATGCATGTCCATTTTCAGCGGAGGCCCGGGGAGAAAAGCTCCACATTGACAGTAAGTTACATTCATATTAAACAGACTACATATTACTTCTTTTGATAATTAATACATCAAAGAAAAGAAAAACATACGAATATATGCAATAACATTTAGAAAAACTTCTTATTAATGATAGTCTCAGAGAATGAGCATCTTGTTAAACCTTAGGTATTCCATTATTGAAATAGAGATTGAGAAAGTGAGGGGTTAGTCTGGTTTAGAACATTGGCAGAACCATTGGGTTTTAAAATGGTAGAATAGACTTTTCTTGAATTTGCTTTGGGAGGTGACATTGGTGAGTTGAGGAGGAAGGGAGTTCCATATTTTACCAATGGCATTGGCAAACAGAGAGTCACCCCCTGAATTACAGGATTTGACCATTTGAACAAGTAGCCTGTTTGATGAGCGCAGACTATTTAGATTTGAGTAGGGGGTGATTAAGTTACTCAGTGCAGGAATGGTGTCAGGTTGATTGAGAATTTTGAATGCTACTATTAGTTGGTTCTGCTGGAGTAGATTTGGTAGCTCTATCCAACCAAGGTTATGCAGGTTAATACAGTGATGGGTTTTATAGGGCATGCCAGTAGCAAATCTAGCAATATGATTATAGCAACATGTGAGTTTGTTTAGGTCTGATTTGTAAAGGTTAGTGAGTATGGGGGAGGCATATAAGAGGGAGGAGAGGAGATGTGACCGGGCAATGGCCACTTTTGCCCTGGGAGTCAGAAAGCATTTTATTCTATATAGGGACCCCAGTTTCTTATTAACTGTTTTAATAGTTTGGTTGATGTGTAGGTCAAATCTAAGTTTATTGTCAATGGTAACGCCCAGTAGCTTGGTATTGGAGTCCGGGGAGATAATAGTCCCATTTTTGGATTGTACAGAAAAGGGTATAGGGGTAGGTTTATGGGTAGGATGGAAGAGTAATAGTTTGGTTTTCTTTGGATTGAGGATCAGATGGCGACCTGACAACCAGTCTTCTACTGCAGTGAAACAGTCTTGGGTTTTGGATAGTAGATTAACTGGTGATTTGTCTGAGCAAATTAATGTCGAGTCGTCTGCATATTGAATACAAGAGGTCTCCGGGATAATTTTGTAGAGATCATTAATGAAAATAGAAAAGATAAGAGGTCCCAGTATGGAACCTTGGGGGACCCCTATGGAATTAGGTAAGAGGGTGGAGAGCTGTTATGCCAGAGTACAGCTTGTTGCCTATCAGACAGGTAGGCATGAAACCAATCCAGTGTTTTGATATCTAGATAGAGAGTTTTTAGAGTGTTATGAAGTAGTTGGTGGTTGACCATATCAAAGGCCTTTGATAGGTCCAAAAAGAGTGCAGATGATATTTTTTGTCATTCCTGTTATGGTTTATAGTGTCTGTGAAAGAGAGGAGGGCGGTGGTGGTACTATGTTTGGGCCTGAAACCATGTTGTGAGCTAGTTAGAAGATTGCTCTGGGTTAGGTAGTGTACAAGTTGTTTGTGTATACATTTTTCCATGATTTTGGTGAGTGGTGACAATATGGCTATTGGCCTATAATTTGACAGATCAGTGGATGTGCCACCTTTGTGGAGAGGGATTACATAGGAGATTTTCCATATTGAGGGGAAAGTGGATTCAGTTATGGTACGGTTAATTAGGATAGAGATGGGGTAGGCTATAACCTCTGCAGCTTTTTGTAAATATTCAGCTGGAAGAAGGTCTGCAGAGAGGGTAGTTGGCTTTAATTTCTTCAGTAGGGATCGGATAAAGGAAGTGGGAACTGGTTGTAGGTAGAAGGAGGGCATAGTCTTCGGGAACAAACTTATTGTAGGGGAATTGGTGGCAGGTTGTTAGTCAGCTAAAGATTTGATAACATTGATAAAGAAATTGTTAAAGGTATTGGCCACTTCTTCTGGGCTTTTATCATTTAGATCTACTGGAGTTGGATTGGAGGACTTGCCTGGATGGAGAAGATTATTTAGACCTGCCCAAAACTTTTGGGGATTGTGTTGGTGTTTATATTGTAGTTGATAGTAATAGTTTTTTTTGTCAAGTGAAATGGATTTTTTTGTCTCATTTCTTAGTTGTTGGAAGTTAATGCGATCTAGGGGTGCTTTGGTAGTGCGCCATTTGTCCCAGGCTTTATTTCTAAGTTTAATTTTGGATGGTGAGTCTTTTGTTAGCCATGGTGCTATCTGGTTTTTGATTTTGATTGAACGTATAGGGGCATGAGAATTGAGTATGTTTATAAACGTGGAGTTAAAGTTTGTTACTGCCTCTTCTAGGGGGAGGTACTTAAGAATTGACCAGTTACATGACTGCAGCTCAAGTTGGAATTTAGTGAGGTCAAAATGTTTAGTGTTCCTGATTGACCTGTACACTGGCAATTTGCATCTCCCTGCTTTTTTTTTCTCTATGTAGGTGATGAGGTGATCACTGAGATCATTTGGAAGGGTCCCAGACATGTATGTATGGGGTTGATTATTTATGAGTATCCAGTCTAGGATACTTTCTTTTTGTTTGGTGTTCCCAATTCTGGTGGGGGAGGTTATAATCTGTGAGAAGCCATGGAGATTCTCACCTCATCTGTTGTCATCTCACCTCACTCATCTGTTGTAGAAAGACTATGCTGGCTCCCAATACAAATCTGAAGCCTGAGATAGATTGGCAAGTTCTCTTACCAGTGTAAATGGTATCCTCCACACTGGTTAACAATGTCATCACCACTATGATAACCTCCATAGGAGAAAGAGTTATACCCTTGATCAGTGGACCAGGGATTTCCAGGCAGGGAACACCCTGGTGATGTATAAATATGATTTACATGTATTACCTGAAATACTCAAGCTGACTATGGTAAACACTGGCATTCATAATGCTTTTTCTTTTCTGTTTTTTTCACAGGTGCAGAAGAGAGAGCCTCAAATGTGAGGTCCCATGCTAGGCGATTTGTGAGGATAAGAGAAGCATGTGGTAAGTAAGAATAATTATATAAAGCACTGTTATTACAGCCTTAACAGTTATGAATGGATTAGTTGCTATATTATACAGTGTTATGAATTTGGAAATGCATATCCAAACAGTAAAAGCAAGTCTGCATGCATTATACTGTGGCATAACTTTCAATACTACTTTCATCTGCTGAAAACCCAGATTTAAGAATCACTGGTTTGCTCTGGTCATTGTAGGATTCATGGTTGTCTGACAAGTACTTTATATTGTGTCCTTCACCAAACCTGTCCTTGTCTTGTATATCTTGTCTGTCTGCAAATGCTTCCTCATCATCCCAACTTGCCTGCCCCAGACTTGCATATATCCCTCCTCCCCAACATTCCACTCTCATCTTAAAAAAAAAAAGAAAAGAAAAGAAAAAGGGTACCTGTCCCTAAAAAATGATTACATACGTAGCTCTCCATTTCACAGATGTGTCTACTAGACATTCCTAATTTGGTCCAATTGGCTTCACAATGCAGTTATCTTGTTGTCACCCCTCTCTCTTGAGGTGATAGTCCAAATACAGATAGAAATGTCTACATGTGCTCATTTGTTACTGTTGAAGAAATGGATAGCTATGGTTCTTCCCTACACCTGTTCTGCACATTCCTACCTTCCTTTCATTTTGTTTTCCTGCCTGCTTGCTACCCATTTCACCACTTTCCTATCATCCCCTTTTCTTTTCTTTAAAGAATTATTGTCAATGGTGCATGACCAATGTTAAGTGGCAGCAGTATCTGTGAATATATCCAAAGTTATAGTACACACTTATAAAACTTATGCCGATACCCTAGCGCAAACCCTATACCATCAGACTTTGATAACAATGCACTAACCCATCAAGCCACTGAGTCATTTAATTAGCAGAGGTATTGTAAACAATCAATAATAATTGCCACATATTCCCAAGTAAGCATGTTTGAGCGATGGTGCACATCGAGCAGCATTGCGCAACTAGTGTGTGAAAATATTAATTCAATAATATGCATCAGCTTATCAAGTTCATAGACAAATACATCTGGATAAAACCATATATAATGGGGGGACATAGGGCCATCAGTAAAGTGACATGTTGTACATATTGCTCCAACAAACTTAGGTAAATGATAGATTAACAGGTATTGCATGATTATCAATTCATTTCCTGAAGTAGCAGCTGTAAAATGCATGTGGGGACATGTGTAGTGGGTGAGATAGCACTACAGATGGTTCAGGTTCTAATCCAGGGCATGCATACTTTATTTATGCTGTTGTGAGATTGCAGCTTATACAAATAGAAATACAAATAAAATCACCATGGAACAGCACTTTTTGTAAGTTATTTTTGTAAATACTTAAAAAAGGTGCACATCAATTATCATCGAGCAAACCAATGCAGTTGTTTTAATGTGTGTATGTGACGTTAAGTGGCATGCACCTTTTCAAATGTTTCAAAAGTTCTATGGTGCACAGTCTCAATAAGCAAGATTGGCAGGAAACACATGCTGTTTTACATATAATCATTTATGGCCTGCTACAAATGAACTATTAGAACCTTTATTTTGCTTTCTCTCTCAAATCTTACCCATTTCTGCAAGCTACTGCATACAGCTCAGCAATGAGCAGAAATGATAACACATCTATAATGGAAGCCAGTACCACAGGCTTCAAGGCAAAGGAACATATCACTGTTTTAACACACAGGGTGACACAGTCAGTTGAGTATCAAGTATTTTCTAGAATACTCAGCACAAGCTGTTAATTGATATACTCATACCTCTCTCTCTCTCTATATATATATATAAATAGATACCTGTTGCTTCATTAACTTTGTTGTGGGGTGTGGTCATGGGTTTAGCTCATTAAAGCATGATCATGCTCCACAGTTTGGGTCCAGATGGTACCAGGTTCAAAAATAGCATAATGTAATTCCTTCATTTGTTATTTTCCGTATGTGTTGGTGGGTTGGAATAGTGTTGTAGGTTGAATTTTTACAAGTGCACACGAGCATGTAAAATACACCAACGTACTTTCTCACATTTGGGTGTTTATGTGCAATGTGAACCATTGGGTGAAAAATTTATTACAAAATAAAAATGGAGAGATAGGAAAGTACTGAGATGAGGAGCACGCAGGGTGGAAACCATCATGATATATTGCAGAACATATCCAATGAAAGTGTCTAAGCTCCCCTTTACTATTATGGCACGATGATGCGCATTGCTCACCATCACACAATACTTCTTTAAAGAAAAGAAAATGGGATGATAGAAAAGTGGTAAAATGGGGAGCAAACAGGGGGAAAACAAAGTGAAATGAAATAAGAATGTGCAGGAAGGGTGTAGGGAAGAATCATAGCTCTCCACTTTTTCAACAGTAACAACTGGGAACATGTATACATTACTAGCGGTATTTCAACTGTCACCTCCAGAGAGAGGGGATGACAACAACATAATTGTGTTGTAAAGCCAACTGGATCAAATTAGGTGTGTCAAGTAGACAAATCTGTGAAATGGAGAGCTATGTATGTGACAATATTTTTTTTAGGGACAGGTGCCATTTTGTTTTAAAGGCCAGAATGGAATGTTGGGGGAGGGACATAGGCAAGTCTGGGGCAGGCAAGTTGGGAAGGTGAGGAAGCATTTGTAGACAGACAAGACCTACAAGACAAGGACAGGGTTGATTAATGACACAAGAAGGGGGTGAACACCTTGGTTGGGGTGGGGGTTTTGGAATAGCAAGCCTATGGATGTTACGTTTGATGACAATGAGAGTCATGTCCCCACCCAATGGACTGTCATCACTGTCACCTCACTGTGCTAATGGCTACTGTGTCTAATGTCTGCATCACCTTGTGTTATTAAGTATAACGATGAAGAGCAGTGTGTCCACTCAGCATAGCTGTGCACCAATTTTGTGGTGCTCAATCCTATGCACTAAACCTGGCAGTTCAGCTCAGGTAACAACATCACCCCCCCTGCTTCTGTTCCAGAGGGAACCACAGGCCTATTGTCTGGGGCAGAACTACCTGAGGGTGCAGGTAGAGAAGGGGTAGCAGAGGGAGTGCAGCCAGACTACAGCCCAGAAGTGCTGGGCCTTGGTGCTGTAGTCAGTGGAGGGAGTGTAGGCATTCCAGAGGGAACTGTCTTACCCTACCATGCTGTAGTAATAAATACAATTAAAATACAATAATGAAATAATCATAACACAACATAATGTACAAAATAACATTTACATAAAAAAACAAAACATAAGTAATACAAAATTATTATAATGGGAAATATGATTATATACATAATATAATGATAACAATAAAAAAAGAAGAGTAGGGGTGTGGTGAGAGGAAAAAAAGAACATTAGTAAATGCATAGATAATATGCAAAGCTTTCTGCAAATAATGTACTATATTCTATTACAATTTACATATAACAAAATGCTAATAAATACTCTTCTTACTTTGAATACTACCCTGTTGCCAACACAGACACACTGTAATACAGATCAGATTGCATACAGCAATCATGCATGGTTGCAGATATTGAATATATGCATGTTGCATGTACAATGTTTACATTTGACAGTGGGCCATCTGAGGCATAGGTAGAGAGGTTTTCACTTCCATTGCTATCATTATGAATTCATAACACTACTCAATTGTATTGATGACAAGCTAAAACATTATTGTAAATACAGTGATTTCTACACTGTTTGCCAGTGCAGGGGATACCACTAACAGTGGACAAATCCCGGGCCAAACTATTCCATGCGTCTGATTTGAAATCTGACCCATGATAGTGCTCCTGCAACAGCCAGGGACCATAATCATTCATTAGGAGTCACTAGGACTCCTGCATACCCCACATTTGAGAATGAAATTTAAAAACTTCACCCTGAATGCCCGCTAAGTGTAATGCAGACAAGCACCAATGTATAATGTGTTTTCCCAACAATTACAGTTATAAGAGATACTGAGAATGCAGAACGTTCAATATGCAACATTTGAAAATTGTGTGCACTACTTAGCATCATGCAAACACAGGCAACATGTTTGCACGAAGCTAAATAAGCACAATATGTGAAATAATACAGATAATAATACAAAAACTGCACAACTGACATAACATGACGGTCTCATCCATCATGACAATAATTATGATATGGAAAATGCTAGGTCAACTACTATAATTTATCATGTGAATTAGAACACCATTAAAAAGGACAGGATTCTGCAGTGTTAGAACCCTGGACCTTAGCTATGGCATTCCTACACTCACAGTTGTTCCCACAAAAAGAATAAAGCTATACAGTATGTGTCTAGAATTCTTTGCACTGCTAGCGATTACAAGGACACATTACAAAAAAATCAAGGCTGTAATACTTATATTCAGTGACACATAACTCCTTGCACCACAGCAGACATTACATAAGGTCTGTCTACATTTGTATTCATTGTAAGGTTCATAAACACTCAAAGTGTAAGGAAAAAAGTGATAACATGCAGAAAAAATCAATTTATAATATATACATTACAATTTGTTAGCACACAGGGAATATGCCTTCATATGTGTGCAATCCAGATCAACATGCAATGTAGATTCAGAGCAATGCATGTGTGCCTTAAAGCTGCTGTTCTCACATACACAGCTGTAACACACATTCAGCACACAAGCAACTTAAACAGGGAATGTACACGTATATTAAAATAGTACATTTTAGATGTATACGTAGTTACATGTTTAACTTGGAAACTACTGCACATACTCCTTACACAAGCTGTTATGATTCTTGTTTTTAAACATACAACACTGCCCTAACATGCTGTGTTCCTTAGTCAATCAGCAATCATCTGATCAGTACTGAGGTACAGAGCATGTGTTGAAACAATTCTATATTATTGCCTCTGCAATGTTGAATGATATTAACTGGGAATATGTTATACAGTTGGCAAATAAGTAAAGCAAGGTTTGTTAGCATAAACAAGCACTGACTGTTATTTTGTGGGTGGGGAGCAAAGGCATCCACCCCTATGCAAGCCTGTGAGATATCCCCTATATCACACATCTAGAGCAGTTGGGAGATGGGGCACATATGGGATTCATGTTAACTAACAGGTTTGCCAGCATATACGTGGCAGATGATATACATGCCGTTAAACATGACTTAGCAGTTTGAGTTGTACACCTCATGGTTAATGTAGACCCTACCCTGTTCCCCGTTTCTTGTTGTCATGTGTGTATGACTCCAATGTAAGGCGCACATTAATTTAGGATAATGCAATACATGTTACAATTGTAGCATTCTTCTGAAAATATAATCAGAACTAATGTTTAAATGGGTCCATATTATGTGATCAAAGAATCTCTTCTTCAAACACATAACAATCGACACATATACAGTGAATGCTGTAAACCATGATTGACAATGTCCTCTAATTTTTTCCTTGGGAAAAAAATCACGTGACTGTAAAATAAAAAACAAACTTTAAAACACTAATCAAGTGGGGCTACCAACTCTGAGATCACTCTACATTGAAGAAAAAAGTAATTCCTGATAATGGCCAACTGAATTTTTTCCTGAGGAAAGAAATCGAGGACATGGTCATTCATGGTTTACAGTGTTAACTGTATATGTGTCAATTATTATGCGTTCAAAGAAGAGATTCTTTGATCACATAATAGAGACCTGTTTAAATTTGCCATGTTGTAGCATACCATGCAGTGATGTTTTGAAGATCATGGAAGGTGATGCCTGTAACACATCAAGCATGCTCTCTGCTAGCCTATGAAATGTCCCAATGACTAGGAATAGCATTCAAACACATACTTTACTTTCCACTGGGATGGTTTCCTGCACTCATCTCTGTCTCTGAGTCAAAGCAAAGAGAGGTCACTCAGTTCTTCCAGTTTCTATGTGTCCTGCATATTTTCACCCTCTGTGTATGACTATTGCCAGCAGCAGCAGTGTTTTCAGCATGTATTACAGGCAGATGTTTTCAAAAAACAGCAGCTATTAACAATCTCTTTGTGCCTACATTGTGTCTGTACTCCAGTATTTTCTCAATCCACAAAAAAAAAAAAAAGAAAAGAAAAAAAGAAAGAAAATGGAGACGACATGGATGCTTTAATATCTTGTTGACTAGCTCCACAGGATTTGTTGATTTGCATGCAATTCAGGTGTGTATGCTGTAATTAGTATCACTGAAGCACAAAATGGGACACATGCAATCAATTATTGATGTACTCCATTATAAAAAGGCAAATGAATAGCTGGGTAAACTGATGTGGTTGACAGTTAGTACATGATTCTAACTCAGATACACATTTCTTCTGATTCACTATATTTTGACAGAGGAGTATTGTACTCCATCAGGTATGTATCTATCTTGTAAACAAAATAATGCATATTTATTTATTTATTTATTTATTTACATTTGTTGACCGGGAGAGTCTGACTGGATGCAGGTCCATTTCCAGCGGAGGCCCGGGGAGAAAAGCTCCACATTCAAATGTTACAGATAATAGTACACTTTGAGAAATATATCATTTTCAAATTATAGCTTTAGTTCCAGCTTAGTACATAATACTAGATTATGACAAAAGTAGTAAAACAGCTGTAGAAAAAAACATCCAGGAATAAACATAGATTACAGATGTTGTACAAGGTTACAGATGTAGGACCATATTCATCAGTAGACAACAGAAACATTTCTGTTTGTGAGGTACATAACATACATTGTCAGTTGTTTCAATAAGAACTTTTTATTGTATGGTAAGTAGCTAAGTTATTAAGCTACTCTGCTAGGTATATTCATGGTAGTTAGTGTGGTGCTGAGAGAGGGACTGGTGGGAAGAGTGGGTGCTATTGGAAGGGGAGTTGCAGGGGCATATTCTGCATGCTTTTAAGTGTGTTTTTAGTAAGGATTTGAAGTGGGTACAAGATGTTACAGAGGTAATTGAGGATGGGAGCGAGTTCCATAATTTGGCTATAGCACAGGAGAATAATGCTTCTCCAGCAGAGTTATTGGCTCTAGTGACCTGTAGGAGGTTTTTGTTGCTGGATCTTAGTGGTCTGGTGGTAAGATAAGGTTGGAGTAGATTTTGAAGGGATGGGACTTTTAGTGGTTGGTTTACTATTTTTTGAGCGAGTGCAAGTTGGTACCATTGAAGGAGGTGAGGGAGCTCTAGCCAGACCAGTTCTGCTAGTGAGAGACAGTGGTGACTACGACAGGGTGCTCCTATGGCAAATTTTGTGATTTTGTTATAACAGGTTTCAAGCTTATTTAGATCGCATTGTCTTAGGTTTGTATATATTGGGGAGGCATAAAGTAGGGTGGAGATAAGGTGAGAATTTGCTACTGAAATCTTTGCAGCTTTGGTAAGCAGTTGCTTATTTCTATATAGTATCCCTATTTTTTGTGGACTTTTTTAATAGTCATGGATATGTGAATGTCAAAGTTCAGTTTATTGTCTATTTCCCCTCCTAGCAATTTGGTGTGTTCTGTAGGATGGATAGTGGTGTCTTTTGCTGTGATGTTAAAGTGAGAGGTGTCTTGGCTAGGTTTGGTGGATTGGAAGATTAGTAATTTAGTTTTGTTTGGGTTGAGTATTAATTGGGCATCGGATAACCAATTTTTCATAGAGGAAAAGGCGTCCTGTGTGACTCTTTGTAGTCTGGTTAGGGAGTGGGCTGAGCAGATGATGGTTGAGTCATCTGCGTACTGTATGAGTGTGCCTTGTGTGGTGGCAGAGGCTAGATTATTGGTGAAAATAGAGAAGAGTAGGGTACCAAGGATGGACCCTTGGGGAACCCCTATGGAGACAGGTAGTTGGGGGATAGGTCATCCTGTCATACAACGGATTGTTGGCAGTCATATAGGTAACTTTGAAACCAGTTGGTGACGGATTGAGAGAAGGATGGATTGTTGAGAAGAAAGATGAGTTTTTTGTGTGGTACCATGTTGAAAGCTTTGGAAAGGTCTAGGAAAGTAGCTGAGGAAAGGTAGCCAGCATTTTTATGTTGTAGGATAGTGTTTGTGAAAGAGAGTAAGGCAGTGGTGTTGCTGTGGTTTGGTTGGAAACCGTGTTGGGTTTTTGAGAGGAGGTTGTTTGCAAGGAGGTGATCTGAGACCTGAGAATGGATGCATCTCTCTAGCATTTTGGAGAGTTGAGAGAGAATAGCTATGGGGCGGTAATTGGTTAGCTCTGTGGAGGGGCCCCCTTTGTGAAGGGGAATCATGTGTGATACTTTCCGAAGTGTGGGGATGTTACTTTCTGATGGAGATCTGTTTATCAAGATGGATACTGGGTAGGCTAGAGCATCAGCTGTAAGTTGTAGGTATTCACTTGGGCGGTTGTCTGCTGCTAATGTTGGAATGTAGACAACACTAAATGAAAAGTAAATCCATATGCATTTGTTAGAAACATCCTCATTAAATGGCCTTCTTTACCAGCGATGTGAGAGGTACAGAGGATGTAGAGTAGACATAAAGTATAATGCTGTGTGCTAACTACATACACATGTTCCAGGGAAAGATCCTTTGATAGTAGTTTTAACATTTCTGCATTGTTTGGTTAACAACATTGTTCTTGACCCATTATTTAGTGTTTTGGGGGGGTGATGTCCTGTTGTGGCACAAACTAGAGTGGACTGTTATGTTGGGTGGGGGACATCATTCAGTATCTGTTAGGGCACAATCAAGAACATGTTGCTCTTGTTACTCTCTTAGTTTTGTAACCATCCTTGTTATTTATTGCCCACTGTTGAATCTTTACAGTTTAATCCACTGTTAAATATTGGGAGCCTTCATTTAATGCATTATCTGTACAACTATTTGAACTTATGTGATCCTTATATGTGCTATCATTATTTTGTCTTTCAGTAAACGATATGCCCCCTAGATGTAGACCACCATTCTCTGAGATCAAAAATGAGTGGATTATAGATGCACTCAGACAACACCATGAAGTTTTATTGTCAAGAAGTTGGGTAAGAATGGCTGAATGTATGGAACTCTGGAATGACCTTGTCCGAAATATCAACAGGGTGGGCTGACAGAGTCACATGTATGCAGGTGTGTCACAGCGCTACTGATATGATCCATGCAGCCAGGAGGCATGCAACTGAAGTGATACATGATTGTCAGGTGACCAGTGGTGGGCCTACACCAGAAGAAGCCCTTAGCACCACCGAAGAATCCCTGGCAAATATTATCACTCAAAAAAGCTCCCATCAGTCCAACAGCCAATATGTCCTTGATGTGGGTGCCACTGCTGCAACTCAAGAGGAGAGTCCAGGTAGGCTTTGTTAGATAATCAATAGAATACAGGTGCATTCATTCTGTAATACTGTATATAGTTTTAATGTGTGGCAGGTTGCTTTTTTGATGGGGGTAATTAAAATAGCTGCAGTGTTCAGGAACTTTAACTGCCGCACACGAATTCCTGGCACACATCTTCACACAGGACAGCTCCTAGTAATCCTTGAGCCAATATGTTCCACTCCCACATCACATGTGGGGCTGCCAGGTATGCTTTGTTACATCATCATTAAAATAGTGCTGCATTCTGTCGTGTGTATATAGTTATGTAAAGTTGTATGTGTGTTGGTTGGGGGTATTTCAGATAGCTGCAGTTTTATGCTTATTTTAAGGTTGTCAGCCACATTCCTGATGAAATTTATTTGACCATATATAAAGATGAGTAAAAGTATTAACCCCTGTTGTACTGTTAAACATGTGTTGCTGTTGCCATTATGTCTTCCTTTACTTTTCCCAGGACCATCAGGAATTCACTGGGCAAGGGTTGCAGCAGTAAGTGGAGTATTTTTTTTGTCTGTACTGTATGTGTGTGTGTATATATATATATATATATATATATATATATATATATATATATATATATATATATATACATATATATATTCCCATATATCTGCTATACTGTCCTCAGTCCTCACAGGCCTGCTGTATTTATTGCAGCACTGTCTGCATACCTGTCCACTGCACAGATTGTTTTTGAATGTCATGATTTTGTACTCATCTTTCTGGCCTCTACTTAACAACATAGTAATTGACTGGCAGATTACTGACAAGTCATTAATGATTGTAGACATTAAATAATAGGACACAGATTTCACATTCAAACTGCATACCCTTCAGATATGTCAGGGTGAAGCAAAACATGCTATTCCATTAGCTGTATAGGTTTACAGGAGCATATTATGACACATTTGTCCCTATTCTTGAGCCTTTGTCCACCCACTATTTATAGCTTTGTCCACACTTGTTGCTGTAAGTGGTTGATAAGTTTAAATATCTGTAATAGTAACAGCAATGTAAATTGCTTAATATATATTGCAGCATAGTAGTGCATGTATTAATGTCATCCTGTGTTTCTTTTTATCACATGTGAACATGGAAATAGTTCAGTATCTGTTGTCCCACCTGATGTCAGTGTCTTATCATAGTCTGTTGATGATGGTAGCCAAAGTGAGGCACAGTCAGGGGTTTTAGAAGCTGAATCTGACACAGAAGTTGGCATCCAGCACCCACACTCAGCATCTCCAGACACAGCTACGGTATGGCTGCTCATACCCAGTCCACTGAGGCTACAGATATTGGACAGTTGTATTGCGAAGAAATAGACTGGAGAAGTGTGGCTACCATGGCTTCAATGTTTGTTGACACCGTCTGTAGCCAAACTGTTGGTGAGGTGCCACACAGGAGGATTGATACGGGTGCTCCTCAGAGGCCTACTGTCCCTTCACCACCTCGTGCAGATGTCTCTTCATGTCTCTTCATGTGTCACTGGACGTATGTTTAGGGCCATAATGGAGGCACAGGCATGTTCAGAACATCACTCCAGAAGAGTGTTCATTGTTCTAGATGCAGCACAGTCTGACATCCATGACTGTCTCCACCATGTTGTTTATGCACTGGATCGGTTCAATGACACATATGAATGGGATGTGTCCATGAGGGAACACAGAATATCTGTCATGGAATGCACATTGCCTGTGATGGAACATCTGCTGGGAGGGGAATGTCAACCTCATGGGTGTAGGTTAGCAGCTACATCTGCTAAGAGCTAACAGGGCTGTGCCCATTCAACTTCCTGTAGTGGCAGTACATCCACTGCTCCAGCAGAGAGTGTGCTATCTACACCCAGACATAGCAGGTCATGGGGTCATGGTCCTGGGTGTTCCTATGAAGGGAGCAAGCACATCCAGCAGATATCAGTCACCCTCAGGTAGTATTACACTATCTCACCTTGGGTGTGCAGGTGCTAGTGCAACTCCTGGCAGAGCCAGTTCTCATGGTTGGAGACAAAGAAGATGAACTGTCAGCTCTACCATGCATGGCTCACAGCTGTCCAACATACAGACACATAGGGCTAGTACTGCAATTGGCTGTGTTCATGCAGACACACTCACACACACCAGTATCACCTACTGACACACACGATACATTTACATGTTCCATGTTGGCAGCTGTCCTTACTGACTCACACACACACTAGCCAACCTTTTGTGTCAGCATAGGCCTCCTGCACCCCCACAAACTACCCTGTGCAAGTGATGACTATGCCACATCCCTATTGTCTATCTTTTAGCTTTAGGGATACTAAAGCTATGTGTCTGATGTACAAGGTAACTACCTACATTAATATGCATTTTATATCTCCATTTGTGTTGTTGACCTGATAATTGTACCTGCCAGTTATAGTGCTAGCTTAATAATTTCTCTCCTTTCTAACTGATGCTTTTCTAAGGCTTGCGAAGTCAGTCACTGAAATGTGTCTCATTAATATATCTCACCTTCTCTTTAAGGATTGTTTAGTGCTAACTTATGTGCGCACATCTAAAGTCAAACCATCAGAATCTGAGCTCTGGATTGTATGTAAGCACAGCAGACAAATCTCATCAGAACAGTAATAGAGTATATATATATTTTTTTCATGCACATCTCCATAGGTTCCGAGGTTCACAGTCTGTGACAAGGGTATTGGCCTGATAGTGTTTAGAAGCATAGCCAATATACCACAATATAATATGCAATGGCAGATATAATGCATGGAAATGATTCTTACAGAAATGATCCCCATGTCCAGAATAGAATCAGCAGTGATCCATAGAAGATAACATTTTCACATCAAGTCAGCCAGCCTGTGCTTTAACAGGCTAATGGATGTGCTCTGCTTGACATGGATTGGATGCCTAATGCAGAGGACTGACAACCTTTGAGACATGTATGTGTCTGTCTGGCCTGTCCTATATATGTCATACTATATGAGGTCCCTGGAGCAGGTGACTGTGGTCCCATATAACTTAAGGATGTGCAGCATATTCATCCCATTTGGGCCAAAGACAGCCATATAATGCATACATAGTCTGCCTCAAAGCATATATGATACTGCGTACAGTGGCAGCTACTTCATTTTGCCTATAGAAGACACATGATGGAGACCCCTTTGATATTTTATTACTCAGAGATGTTTGAGATCTGTCAACTTGCTGCAGGTGTCTGGGACAATACACATCTAAGGGAGGATTATATTTGTTAATAGGGCTGATGATGGATGAGTATAGGGGACTGATAACATTAATTGTTCTTAATGTAATGCCTTTGCTAATCGGATGTAAGATGTAGAATGCCTTCTTCCCAACAGTACACACAGTTTGCAGTCGACATGTGTTCTAAGGTATATTGATACAGAATTGGGGAATACTGTACTGTGGGTTATTTTTTAATAAGCAGGAACATTTATTAACATAGAGTATGGTGATGCATGTTTGTGCAGTTGTTATAACATCCTTGGTTTTGTCAGCAGTCATTAGTGACACAAAGATGTTTTGCCACACATCCTTTGTTTTGCTTTGGACTTTTGATAAGTATATGGCAAACAAGAGGGGAGACAGCACTGACATATCTGTTATCACACAGATGACAGGTCTGCTGCTTGGGGTGAGGTCTTCCACTTTAACTGAGTGTTGTTGGTCTGTGATCTCATTTGCAACCCACCTGATAACACAAGGTGTGATATTCAACTTGGTTAGTTTCTCATTGAGACCAAGTGTTGGATTGTGTTGAAGGACTTGGCCAAGTCAAGATAGGATGAGTGCACAGCTTTGTCTAGGTCTCTGCTCACAGTTTTGATTTCTCACAGGTTTTGCAGGCACAAGCCACCCTTCAGAACAGCTAACTGGAACAGATCTACTGTTTGGAGGTCACTTATGTACTTTTATCTAAGATGCATGCACACTGCTTCCATTGCCTTACAGCAAACATGGAATATAGTTTTGGGACTATAATTCCAGTTGTATATTGCCTATCATCCATTGTGTGGGTGGGAAATACTCACTGTATTCCATTCAGTGTGGACAACAACAGTACTCAGACTGTGGTTGAATATGTTGCCTAGAGGAGTAGCTCACTGTTGCAGCACATGAAGAACACAGCCGGCAATGTCATCTGGTCCCATGGAGACTGTGTTCATAGTCTTGGAGACAGCAGTGATAACTTGTTCTTTGTAGATACCACAGTTTGGAGGTGATCATGCACAAATGTAGTAAGCTTGATGTTGTGAATTTACAGTGGGTCAGTGTGGCCAATACCATCCAGAATGAGTTCAAAATACATCTGAGTGATATATATCAGTTTGCAGATATAAATGAAAACAGGTTTATGGTTATCTGGTTATCACTGGATATGTGTCATAGATGATTAGCATAGTTGCTATATGAGACTTTTTCAAGATATCTCACTGGTTTGGGTGCACTGAGGTTAGTGGCCTTCCAGGACTGTTTTGTACATATATTTGTGAACAGCAGCTTCTTTCACTTACTATAGAATGTAGTAATGACAGACAGCCACCAGTATGGATTGTATTTCATAGTGAATATGTCTTTGAGCATATCAGGCATGGCTGTGTGTATACCTTTGTGTAGATGTGTAGACAGGGCATCAGAGTGTAACTTACTACAGCTGTCAATGTCCTTTGTGGAAACCTGAGCTTGTAAGTGGAATATACCATCTCTTATCATGGTGTAGTTACCTTGGATGATGTTTTTGAACCTGAGTCCTCCTTTAGGGAGTTCATTAGGTATTCTAAATTCTATACATACTGTTTGAAAACTTGGATTAACAGTGCAGGCACTACACGTGCCATTGCCATTACATTGCTCACTTATACTGTTAAGGAACAGGTCTGACATATTAAAGACCCTTGTGGTGTGGTGTACTACTTCTTTCATGATATTTCAGTTTGCAGAATCCAGTTACATTTGTGCAAGTGAGTTTGTCCTATAATTATCCAGGTGAGGCATTGCATGCACTGAGTAAAAACAATCATGTCAACTAGGCTTGCAGGGGGGAAACAGAGGAAAACTGATAAGTGGGACTGGGAGGTTTGAACTTGGTATCTGCATAGAGAATGCTAAAAGGAGGGTTATATGTGATCTGAGTGATATGTTCAGGGGTATAACCTACGGGGTGTACATTAGGAGGTCCTTCATAAGGTGGATCTATAGTTCTGTAAATGATCAGTAAGTGGTTTAATTGCTGCTTGTTATGTAACAGAAAGCATGACATATAGTTAGAGCTGTTGATGATTTGCTCTGCTACATAGCAGCAGCCGATTGTATTGGAAAATAAGTGCACTGGCATTTCTGTATGTATGATCGCAAAGTGTTAAGGCCTCTGCACATAAACCAGAACAGAGCATGTAATACAAGGAAACTCTGTTAAAGCTCACACTGGGTTCAGAAACACTAAACTTCAAATACAGACTCCTATTGTACACCCCTGACACAAGTGCACCAGTGGGATTTCTCCAAAAATAGATGTCATTCTAGTCTTCTTATTCTTTTGGCTACTACCATCAGGGGTACCCAGAGCACATCATCTGCTTCCAGCTCCTCATTTCCTCTGCATCTTGTTTTGTCACACCAACTACCTGCATGTTCTTGGTGACTACATCCATGAACCTTATCTTAGGCCCTCCTCTTTTCCTCTTAGCCAGCTTCATCCTTAGCATCTGTCTCCAAATATATCCAGCATGCTTTCTAGGCGCATGTTCAAAATAAGTGCAATCTCACCTCTCTGGCTTTGTTTCCAAGCTGTACAACCTGAGCTGACACTCTAATGTACTGATTACTAATCTTGCCCATCCTTAGCACAGTCAGTGCAAATCCTAACATCTGGAACTCTGCCAGCTCCTGTAATGACTCCTGTATTTTTGTCAGTGCCACCATTTCCAAACCATATAACATAACTTTTCTCACTACAATCTTGTAGACATTCCCTTTCAGTGTTATTGGTACCCGTCTGTCACAAATCACATCAGACACTCTTTTACAACCAACTTCACCCAGCATGCACTGACTTCTTCACCTCCCTTCCACACTTACAGTTACTCTGAACTTTTGCTCCCAAGCATTTAAAATCACACACCTTCACCAGCTCTACTTCCTGCAGTCTCACCATTCCTCTATACTCCCTCTCATTCACACACATATATGCTTTGTCCTTATGACATTCATTACTTTTCTCTGTATAGCATACCGCAACCTCTCTAGGGTTTCCTAAACATGTTCCTTCTATCAATACAGATCACAATATCATCCACAAACATCATAGTCCATGGGGACTCCTGTGTGATCTCCTCTGTCAACTTGTCCATCACCATTGCAAGGAGATGTCATGATGTTTGTTCATACAATAAAAGGAATTTCACTGTTGTCTGTTTTATATTGAATGAGGTGACATCTACCTATCTGCCAGGCTAGTGTGTGCCCATGTCCTGTTGTGAGGAATACATATCCAATAAGATGATATAACTGATGACATCAGCAGTGTCTGTTGAAGACATGTGGACAGTGTCTCATAGACTGCTGTAAAATGCTCTGTATAATGTCCACCAACAGCTCATACACATGCAGCAAGTTGACTGCAGTGAGATTAGAACCCCTACCTAAGTTTACAGAATGCAATACTTCACACATGTACTACAACAGAAGTCTGACTTTAACAGGACTGCAGGTAATCTTATAGTAGATGATATCAGCAGGCCCTGTGGGGACAAGAGGTTGCAGGGCTGCTACAAATGAATGATTTTGCAGGCACAAAAACAGTGCAAAAACCATGACATTTGCCAAGGAAGTGTTGGATACACACTCACACTCTTCCTCATGGAGATGGACACTCACACCTAGTTGACAGTGGTGAAATTAGAACCCCTACCTATCTAAGTTTGCAGACTAGAGAACACAGTACTTAACACACATCCCATGGCAGAAATCTGACTTTAAGATGACTGTGGGTGATCTTATAGTAGATTACATCAGCAGTCCCTGTGGGGGACAACAGGTTGCAGGGTTGTTACAAGTGGATGATTTTGCAAGCACAAAAAATATGCCATTTGGCAATGAAATGTTGGATACACCCTCCCACTCTTGTTCATGGAGACAGACACGCATACACACCATTCTGACTGCAATGAGATTAAAACCCCTACCCCCCAACCTATCCAAGTTTACAGACTAGAGAACACAGTACTTAATGCACACAGCACAGCATAAGTCTGACTTTAACAGGATTGCAAGTGATCTTATAGTAGATGACATCAGCAGGCCCTGTGGGGGGGGGGGATGGAGGACTGTTAGACATGGATGTTTTTGCAAGCACAAAAACAATGCAAAAAACATGCCATTTGACAAGGCGGTGTTGGATACACACTCCCACTCTTCTTTATAGACACACACATATACACTACTACAGTGAGAACCAAACTCCCTACCTAAGTGCACAGACTACAGAACACAGTTTTAAATGCAAGCACTACTACACAAGCCTGACTTTAAAAAGTCTGAATGTGAGCTTATAGTAGATGACATTTATCAAGGAATGTAGGCAACACCAGCTTAGGAGTCCTGCATAGGTACATCACTCCTTAGTATCATCTGAGGCTAGTACACTAACTGTAGTATACTGTTTAGAAGACATAGTTGTGTAACAACAAGAGTCCCTTATTGAGCATATTTGGATGTTTGACTTTGGCAGTGCAAGCCTGTAAGCGCAACAATATGGCCATGTCCATGAATGAGCACACAATATTATATATATTGCATCTTTCTTTTGTGCTAGATGTATATGTTGTAGAATTAAGGAGATCCTGTGGTTGTACTAATTGATGTTGAGGTTGGTTGTGAGGAAACATAAATTGTTATTAAGTTTCTGTACAGAGAGTTATACTGTGCCCTCAGTTTACAATGTTTCTACATGTAGTCTTAGGTCACACAAAGCATCTAGGAAATATAGAACAGCAGTGGTGGCTTGTGACTTCAAATCAAAGGGGGCTGCAGGAGACAGCTGAATGGGTGAGGCCAATGGAAAGGGGTGTGGCCAACCAGAAAGGGGCAGAGCTATGCTCAAAACCACAAAAACTGGGACTTTAATTAAATATGTTGTCCTGGGTGCAAAACCATCATTATGAAAGTCCAGTCAAGACAAAATGAAGTGGAGAAGAAATAATATTTCAATGTATTGGCTACATGACAGCTTACTTAATATCTAGATGGAAACAAAAAGGTTGTGAGGCATGAAAAAAAAAATTACTTTTTAAATACATTACTGGAATGCCAATCAAAATCAAGTATAAAAAAACAAGCAGCACTCAACTCAAACCACTTCCCCTTTCACTGCAGTTCTAATTATATATTATATTCAGCTTTATAAAAGCACCAAGTAACATGCTGAAATTAAGAATCACTGTGATACCCCCACTTATAAAAATGTGTCTTATCCAGAAAAGACCTGCAACCTGACAACTATCTACTTGTTTCATGTGGAAAACATGATCAAAGTAAAAAATGAACAGCAAAGAAGAAACAAGCTCAAGATAAATTGCTTAAAGGATTACTGCACAGGTTATGGACCACACATGATAGATCGGCATTATGTTTAGTTTAAGGGTAAAGCCTGCAAAGATGACTGCAAGTCTCCGACAAATGTAATTAGCTTCTGAAAATACTGTAATCCTGTCCTTTATTACAAATACCTAAGGCTTATAAGTTATCTAGTCATGTAAATATTCTCTGCATGGCAACAACAAAAAGGCTTTCATTGTTGACAATTCTTTAACAGCACCTTACAATCTTAGACAAGCTTACCTGATGGTCATTAAAGCATTGCTACTTAAACACAGAGCAACAGGCACTGCAATAGCATGCATTTTCTGAATAATAATAAGCATAAATCAACAGTATAAAAATATGACAGAAAACCAGAACATTCTGCAAAATCAAAGACATATGAAAAGCCACTGTAGTACTTGTCTCTACCTTTGATGGGGGGATATTCTGCACACTTACACTGCATAACTGTTCCTTGCCTTGCTCGGACACATCCATAGTCACTACATGGGGGGAGTGGTTGTACAAGTATGTCACAATTTGAAATGTCTCTGGCTGACAGTGATGGGTCTGACACATTTGTCATACCTCTCAACCTCAGAGCAAGAAATCTGGAAAAAGCCATAAATAGAAGTGGGACAAAGGCCCAAAAATAAGGAGAATTTTTAAATATTGCTCTTATAAACTTAAAAAGTTAATATATATTTTCTGAAAGGTATGAAATCTGAAACTCAAATGTCTGTCATTATTTTCTAATTTCAGTCTTTAATGATTTCCCACTAATTTGCCAGAAAACCACAATATTATGAAAAACAGCCCAAAAAATGTGATGCAAAAATATAAAATAGCCACACAATACAGCTGGCAGCCTGTCAAAGAAGTGACACTTTTTTAATATTAGTACTGTTAAGTTGAGCAGCTGACAAAATAAAAGAATCTACATGCATTTCCGAAATAAAAGTAATCTGTAACTCTGATCATTACAATTATTTATTAATTGTAAACCCTCCACCTTTCTTCCAAAATTGCCATTTTGGGGAGAGATTATTAGGGGGAGAGCAACATTTTGAGCCAAAATGGGAAACAGTTGAGAGGTCTGGCTATACCTAGTCCTATAATGCAATTTATTTGTGCGTACCTTTCAACCTCTTAATGCAGGAAATCTGGACAAGCCCAAATACATTGGGGGGGGGGGGGAACAAACAGTATTAAAAATTGCTCTTGTATAAACTTAGACAGTTGATAGAATAGCAGGTCTTGCTTTAGCATGCATTTTTGAAGGGTATGAAGGCTGAAACTCAATGTCTGTCATTATTTAGTGACTTTATTCCTAAATGATTTGCCAGAAAACCACACATTTTATGAGGAACAAACCAAAAATAAGAAGTAAAAATATATTTATTCTGCAAAAATCTGGACAGTTGAGAGGTATAATTCAGCCGGGAGAATTGTGCAGCAGAAATCCTACATGACAGACTTAGCTCCCCAGGTGTGGACAATACGTACCCCCTCCAAAAAAATGAAGATCTAAGAGAAGTGATTGCTTCAATCTGGCTTTATCACTTTCAGTAGTATTCAGACTCAATCAGTGAAAATATTCAATAACAAAAAAAGTTTGTGCTTGTAGACAGTTGATTTAACTGGTTCCTAATTGAATATATCTAACCAAGAACTGGGAAGGGGTGTACATGAGCTGATCAGATAATCAATGAACACCTTTCTGAATGTATTAAATTATATTCCTTGTATAATAGAGTACAGTTGTTAGAGGGTGTTTTAAATTTATTATTTTGAACATTTTTCCAGTAAACAATGAAACAAAATTCATTCACCAGTAATGACAAAACTGCCCAATTCAGAACATTTCCATCATAAAAGTCTACTCAGACATCTACAATCCACCAATATCAGTAAATATGCACAATCTCTACAGAGGTAAAAGTTATCTAAATAATTCCACAATAATATATCTGTAACTAATGAAGTGGTTGCTGTTAGCAAAAACTTTATATTTCATTGTTTCATCTACAAATAAAGTGCCTGTTGCCCTTGAGGAATAAATTGCCTGTGTTACATTAAAAAAAATGCTAAGCTTGTAATATTGCAATAGGGAATGGATGGCAAACTGATAACAGGTTCATAGTTACTAGGTATCTCCGTCAAAGAGGACATTCTCAAGACTGCAGCATCCACCCCCTTTAAAAGTACAAAACAGTACAATATCAGCAATGCATCTACATACTGTGGGAGCAGAAACCACAGCCTTCTGCATTAAAAGTAAGTATTCAACCTGTTATGCTATTAACAATGCAAGCAAACTTAGCATAAGCATCACTAAACTTCTCTTTCTCTGAAGCTCTCAGCTCCTTTTAAAATCCACTCGACACTCAACTGTATCTCTCAACTTTGCAGCACAAAAAATCTGGAAAAAGCCAAATTTTATTGGGGAGGAGGGGACAATAACCCCAAAACCAGGGATGCATTTAAGCATTGCTTGTATAATCTTGGAAAGTTGCTAGAATAAAATGTTGTGTTAGTACCATGTATTTCACTGCCATGTCTTGAACCCAGGAGCCTGTGCACTACACTCCGAGCAACATACCACTATGCCAAATCAGCTGGTTCTTGAAAGAAAGGAATACTGAAACTTAAATGGCTAGCATTTAGTGATTTCAGTTCTCACCATAGCTGTCAACCTCTTAGCACAGAACACCTGGACAAAGCCAATAATGGGGGAATACAGCCCACAAACATATTCAGTAAATTCAGTTCTCACCATAGCTCTCAACTTCTTAGCACAAAACACCTGGGCAAAGCCAATAATGGGGGAATACAGCCCCAAAAAATAGGGACACATTTCAAATATTGATCTTATAAACTTAGAAAATTGCTAGAATAAAAGATTTTGTATTACCATGTATTTTCTGAAGAATATGAAGTCTGAAATTCAAATGCATGTCATTATTTAGTGAATTCAGTCCTTCACTGATTACAAAAATCCAGAAAACCACAGATTTTATGAAGAACAGAACAAAAATATGAGGCAAAAATCTGGACAGTTTTCAGAAGTGGTGGTGGGTAGAAAATTCAGGCTCTTGCTACCTGTACTCAAGGTACAGGGTTTGAGCCTGAGTAATTCTAGCCACCAGGTATATTTAACTGGGGCATTACACACACACACACACACACACACACACACACACACACACACACACACACACACACACACACACACACACTGTATACAAATGCACAGAGTACCTGTATATTCCCTTGCAGCTTTGTTCACTTGTAATAAATACAAATCCCCTTCCCATATATTCCCTTGCAGCTTAATTTGTGGAGACATCTCTTCGCTTGTAATAAACACAAATTCCCTTCTCTTGCAGTGAGAGCCAATCAGTAGTTATCCACATCATACATGACTGCAGATGTGGCAGCCCGATCTCCTTCTAGTCTATGTGGTTACAAACCACATAGACTTCTGGGCATCTGTACACTGATGCCTTCTCTTTGTAATCTGGACTGGTCAAACAGCAGTCTGGATGAGAAACCCAGAACTCGCCGAACATGCATGCACAGTTTGAGTTCTGGGAATTCACAGCTAATTATTTTTTAAAATGCTTTTTCTTTCATTTTACAGCTGCACATGCTGCCCCTGTAGACCAGTAAGAACACAGATCTATGTATGTGATGTAACAGTTAGCATACCTCTCAACTTCTTAGAGCAAGAAATCAGCACAAAGCCATAATTAATGTAGGGATAACATGGAAAAAATAGGGGCAATGTTTAACTATTGCCCTTGCAAACCTACAACATTAATGGACTAACAAGTTTTGCATTAGCATGAATTTTCTGGAGGGTATGACATCTACAAATTAAATGTATGTCATTATTTTCTGACTTCATTCTCAATGATTTAATAACGGTTTTGTAGAAACCAATATTTTACAGAGAGCAGACTACAAATATTATGTAACAATATGGAAATTCTTCATAAATTTGCACACTTGAGAACTATGATAGTTAGGCATAGTGAAAATGCAATGATTACTGCGCTAAATGTACATGCGGGTGCATTTCCCTCCTCTACCTTTTTGCACGTAGGTAAGCAGTGCGCAAATGCAAGGCGCATTGCTAACATCCAGCTTTCCTATTATGTAATGTATATGTCTTATTGCAGCCCACTCCTATAACTACTCCAGGCCATGATTTCACAATTGCTACAGGGAATAACTGAATGTATCTGGTGTCTGCTATTGCCAGTCTGACATAACTCTTATCTGCTTATTTCCTTTTTCTGCAGTTTTCTGCTTTGTGCAAAATATTTAAGCATTATTAAAACTGTTTTCAGCACATGACACATCACACAAATCTATACTAAAAATATAAAGATTAAAACATTATGGGACACAGAGTAACAGTCTGTAAAAAATGCTAACTATTGCAAAAACAACTCCAAAACTTCAACTTACAAAAGGATTTGAACCCTAAACACCATTAAAGCTTCATCAACCAGGATGGCTGCCTTAGTCCTTTTGGCCACAGAAGCTGCTTTCCAAAACTGGAGTCATTCCTCACTCAACCACTTTCATAAAAATGTAAACTGCTATCAAACCATGCACTTTATATTGTATGCGTACTTCTATGACTTATATTCAGACATAGACCAGTTAATAGACACAACTCCTAGGTTCATAGGTTCATAGGGTGGTACTAGGCTACTGGCCCTAGGGCCTATACAAGCCTAGCCATAACAATTCCCTGGATATTTCTTGCCACAGTATTTACTTCCCTGAACCCCTGTCTAGCAGGGCGACTGACATAATTATGATTCCTGTCATAATTATGACTATAACTATGCATCTTTTTGTCTTACAATCCTGTTTTTGTGAGTGAGGGAAAACACATTTATTGTTAGGATACAAACTATCCTGAAGTCAAAACTGCAATAGAGTGGAGTCAATTCTTACCTTCTCTCTTGCATGATGTAAAAGTATTCAGCTGTGGTTGGACTTTGTGATTGTTTCATGCATTGCATAAATATTATATCTGGTAACATTGTACTAATATGTGTGTACTCATATGTTAACTTAATTTATCTACAAAACCACCACTATTTATTTGCATACTGTAACAAGGAAAGACGTATACAAGGATATGTCATAACAGTGTTCAACACTACAGTCTAGGTTCAGGCCTTACCTTGCAAATATGGCAGTAGACACAGCATTAGTTCAGGGCTGACTCTGTCTGATGCAAGCAGTACAGAGACAATACATGTATAGATAAAAGTTGTTGTGAGTTGTCTGGCATCAGTTTTAATATATGTATGTGACTAGAAGGAAGGTATTAGACCCTTGGTGGTCAGTGAATTTGCTATTCATTTTCTCTTAGCCAAAGCAAGGATATACTAAGTATGCCTATGTCTACCTACAGGAACAGCAGCTAGGGGTTCCTACTCCAAGTCCTCCTGTGACTGTCATGACCTAGGCATTGGTTGGGAAATGTGTGTCCATTCCCATTGCTGATCCTGCTGCAGCTGTTTCTGCAGGATCAGATTGTGCAGCGTAGCACAAACTGTGAATATTTGTGTACATGTGTGTGGAGTATACTGCAAGGCACCACCAAATATATGTAGGCACCAGAACTGTGACTTCAGAATCCCAATTACATGCTCTATGATGTTCCTAGTTTGTGCATATGCCTCATTATGGTGTTCTTCCATGGGTGTATGGTGTGCATTTTTGATGGGTGTCATCATCCATGGTTCCAGGGCGTAGCCAGCATTCTACAGTAAATGGCTCTGAGGGATGTCCCTCCCTAGCGGACATCTGGCACAGCTGCAATGTGTGCCATATATGGGAGCCATGATAACTGCCAGGGTTGCCAGCATGCACATACAAGATAATCCCCTGGGTATTGTACACAACTTGGAAGTTAATGGAGTGGTATCCCTTGCGGTTAATGTAGATTCGATCCTGTTCTCCAGGTGGTGCCTTGATGTGTACATGAGTGAAATCTATGGCACCCTGTACTTCAGGGTAGAGCGCTACATGATAGAAGCGTTGCATATTCCTGGTCCTCTCCTCAGCAGTAAGGGGGAAATATATGTGTTCTCTGGCATGTATAAGCATAGCAGCCAGGAATTGGTGGAGGATCCTGGATGCTGATGCCTGGACATCCCCATGATGTTCTCAGTTGGTCATGTAGCACTCTTCTCTTCTAGGCCTAGGCCTATTGTCAGCAGCACCAGCAGCATTGACTTAAGCCTTGTGCACATACAGATGTAAAATTGCTGCAGCAGCCCCTAGCATTATGTCAGTTAAAAGTTCCAAGTCTCTACTCCAATGGGCGGCGCAGTGGTGCAGCGGTAGCGTTGTCACCTCACAGCAAGAGGTTCTCTGGTTCAATTCTCGGCTGGGGTGCCTTCTGTGTGGAGTCTGCATGTCCTCCCTGTGTTCGTGTGGGTTTCCTCTGGGTGCTCCGGTTTCCTCCCACGTTACAAAGACATGCATCTGGAGCATTTCTCCCCGGGCCTCTGCTGAAAATTGGCTTTGTTCCAAGTCGGATTTTCCCGGTTAACAAATGTTAAATAAATAAATAAATGCTGTTGAAGTATTGAGAGAAAATCAGAATGTAGGCTGTATGCATACTTTATACATTTCTTGATTAGGACCCCCGTCTGGTATTGGCTACTTTAAATGACATTCACCTGCTTAGGATATAATTAACAATATTTAAAACTCCTGCTACAGTGCACAGTATTGTGCTCTGTGCACTGATGCACAGCAGAGCACAGCAGTGCATAATAACAGCAAATAATAATATCCTATTTACTGATAACTGCACTTCTTTTCTATGACCTACAATGTCAGCATAGTACGATAAACATTGACATACCCTGTAGTTGAACCCAAGATTATCTACACCCTAGTCCAACACCTAACAGTTGTAGCCACAGAACTCTTCAAGCAAAGGTCTCTAACTAGAGGGAATTAGTAGAGCACTGCCCCACTTACTGGGTTTGTGTGATGCCCAGAAGTTCTCACCAATATTGATTGAATGCATCTGGTTTCTATTTTGGATGTCTAGCTCATGTCTGGTACAAGAGTGCTCTGCTCACACGGATAAGGAGTGCGTAATCATTGCCGTTTGTACAAAGCAGCATGCTGTGCACACACGCGCAAAAGACCTCATAACATAGCAGCAAAGTTACCTGATGCACTCCACTGATGTTATCAACATCCATGGAAAACATACACACCATGTAGGAGCTACACAGAGTGGACAACCCTACATGCTCCTTGCTTTTTGTTATTCAACAAATCAACTGCTTTTTAACATTATTTACATAATAACCATTCTGACAGTCTAGAAACTCCATGGATAGTAGCCATGTAAGCTGAGCAACAGCATGAGATCACAGAGTTAAAGACACAAAGCAGGGTATTATTTTACCTGTTGTGATAATACTTCATACCCATCTTTTAAATTACATTTCTGTGATTCATTTTCAAATGTTTTGCACGTAGCAGTGCACTGCACAAAATTGTGCTAAAATAAAATTTATAAAATTTATAGTGATCTGACACACACTCCTGATTATGTTGGGCATCTTTCACTATTAAATGCATGTTTTTAGCTTTTCATGGGTATTCTGTCAATATTTCAGGACTTCTACATGCTCTTCCATGTAGGCACCTGCATGCAGAAAATGTCCACGTACACTTTCAACACAGAAACGGTGTCTATGCAATTGTTTGTAGGGTTGTTGGATTGCTCCACCATGTTGGTTTGCTTCATTAGCATAAACTTCACCTACGTATGCTAAAATTTGCATCCATGAAGCTTTCCTTTGATGCTCATGAATGCGTGTGAATGCTCTCCACTACACATACTTTAATGTTTCTAAAACTCACTGCACCTGTGTTCGCATCGTGCAGTGATGCGATCACAGAAAAAATTACCTTGCAACCTTTATTGAATTTGCACCTATGTCTTCTTTACAGCCTCTAACTTTCTTACTGCAAATCTCACAGAACAAGTGCTACATCCTATCAAGTTCACTCTACGCTTCCACTCCCCTTACAAACATAAACTTATAATGACTTCAGAAATTAGAGGAATGCTACATCAAAATTGCAAAATTTGCTACCAAAATGCCCAGCTCAACTCATCACTGCTTAACCATCAAAAAACTAAACTGATTTAAATTCTCAAATTACCTCAGCTTCACAAAGTTAAAATTGGCCATAAAACACTCTACTTTCAGACAAATACCACTCAGTTGCCCCACTATTACAGTGGTACATTCCCATTAGACCCCTGCAATCAGCAAATGTTCATTTCATGAGGTTAAAAAAGATCCTACAACACTTCCACTACTGGCTCCTTGTATTCAACCTGTGTAGCTAAAATATGGAACTTTCTCCCCATAACTATTAGTCAAAAATCCCGCAAGTACTTCAACAACAGACTAAATTATTTCTTAATTTCTGGCTGAGCTCATGATTTTTCTCCCATGGCTAAACTCTGCATAATTTCTTATATTTCCTCTACCTCTTCATCCACTACTTCCTAGATTACAATAGCCAGGAGATCAAAGACATTGAACTAATTGTTGCAAGTGCTTTAAACAACAGACTAAATTATTACTTAATTTCTGGCTGAGCTCATGATTCTTCTCCCCTGGCTAAACTCTTCATCATGTCTTATATTTCTTCTATCCCTTTCATCTACTACTTCCTTGATTACAATAGCCAGGAAGTCAAAGGCATAGAGCTAATCATTGCCAAACTAAAACTGAACTCCAGCAAAAATGTAATTATTGCAGGTGGCTACAACCCACCAGGAAATAACATTACTTTAATGGAAAGCCTACTAAACCTTATCTCTAACTCCCTACCACATGAAACCATACTATTAGGTGACTTTAATATTGACTGGCTTAACTGCACTAGCCAAAATCCATCTACACACATAGACCTCCATGGTTTTACCCAAATTATATCTACCCCAACTAGAACCGACAACACATCCAAACATCAGTCCATCCTAGACTTGATACTGTTATCTGACCCTACTCTAGCACAGCAATCTGGATGTCTTCCCAATAGTCTAAGTGACCATCAACCAACCTACCTAATTAGGACTAGACCCCAATACATCAGCCAACCCATCCTCAGAGTTGTTCATAATAAAAATACCTTTATAACTACTGACTTCATTAATGCACTAAAAAGCTGTAATTGGATTCCACTAAAACAACTATCACTAGATGAAGCCATACTGTACTTTAACTCTACCTTCCTAAAAATCCTAAACCATCATGCTCCTGCTCGAACCAAAAGAATGAAAACGAATTATGCCCCATGGCTAACTAAAGATACTAAAACCACAATGAAAGAAAGGGACAAAGCCTGGACCCAATTTCATAAAAACAAAACTACCAATCTGAGACAAATCTATCTAGAACTCTGAAATAAGATCAGAAAACAAGCAAAGTTTGATAAAATGAACTACTATAAAACCATGCAAGAAAAATATACCCACAAGCCAAAAAGATTCTGGGCCACAATAAACAGTATAAAACACCCAGTTAAGGCATCCACTCCAACCCCAATGCTACTTTGAAGGAGCTGCTCCTCCCACTCAATTTAACAAATTCTTTACTGAAACAGTTCAAAACCTTGCAAAAACCCAAAATAGTACCAGTAGCCCCACAGCAGTAGGTTCCCCTACACCCCCAAATACAAGCAAAAATCATAATACCTTCAGCTTTTCCCTACACCTGGTACCCACTAAAGTAATTTCTAAATTCCTAAAAAAAAACTCAAACCAACCACACAAGCAGTTGGTAACCTACCCGCAGACTTCATTCAAATAGCAGCAGAGGCACTAGCAGAATTTAAGGTACCCACCTTGTGGAAAACATCACACATTATTACACTGCACAATGGAGGTAACTCCTTAGAATTTACTAACTACCACCCTATTCCAATCATATCACCTTTATCCAAAATATTAGAAAGAGTAGTTTATTCCCAACTACTACTGTACCTCCTAGAAAATGACCTACTTTCCAAAACTCAGCATGGCTTCAGACTCTCCCATAGCACCACCACAGCACTATTATCATTTAGCAATATAGTTAACCATCATAGAAACAAGGGACTATTTGTATCTTCCATATTCTTAGACTTGTCAAAAGCCTTTGACATTGTAAACCAGTCTTCTTCTTGAAACTCTTTCCAACCTAAACTTATGCTGCTCCTCTATAACATGGTTTACTAGCTACTTATCAGACTGTCAGCAAGCAGTCCTTTGGAAAGACCAGTTGTCCCCCCTACCAGCAGTATCCATAGGAGTCCCTCAAGGGTCTATCTTAGGCCGTCTGCTGTTCTCTCTATTCACCAACCAAATCTCTTCTTCCTCACTCACTGCCTCTGTCATACAATATGCAGATGACACAACCCTTATATGTGCTGCCTCTACCTTAAAAGAACTACAAACTTTAACCCAAAATAACTTTACTCTAACCGAAACATTGTCCACCAGCATCATACTTATTCTTAATCCCCAAAAAATAACTAATTCTTTTCAGCCCCAGTTGATCCCCAACTCTAAACAATAATTTTACCATTAACTCCAAGGATAACATCCAAATCACTCTCACTAATCATACAAAACTGCTAGGTGTTGAACTAGACAATAGCCTAAAATTTGACATCACATAGCTCAAACCATCAGGAAAGTAAATAAAAAACAAGGCTCCTCTACAGGAATAAACAGCATATGACTGAACAAGCAAAAGCAACCATTGCAAAGAATCATCTCTTGTCCATCCTTCTTTAGGCCTCCCCTGTCCTAACAAATCTCCCCAAATTGACTTAAACAAAATGGAATCTTGTTACAACATGATTGCTAAGTTTGCTACTGAAGCCTCATATAGATCTTACCACTGTCTTGCCCTGAAGCAGCTCAACTGGCCTGAACTGCCTCAACTACTCCTACTCAATCAACTCTCAATAGCACACAAGCTCTACTATCTTCCTGTAAATACCCCTGCACTCCATGATTTAATCCACCACTACACTTCCACAAGAGCTTTAAGATCCAGTAGTCAAAATCTCATACATGTCATCAAACATAAAAATGATGCTGGTAAATCAGTGTTTGCCTGCACTTTTGCCAGGACCTGGAACTCACTACCAAGCCAAATAACCTCCACTACATCTACTAGTCAATTTAAAAAACTCCTGAAAATCCACTACCTAAACAACTGGCTGTGCCCATGCTATTCCCCAAGTTAACTCTTGCCTTACACTGTTGCAATAATTTAACCTAGGTTCCATTGCTTAAGTGTTTTCCTGGAAAAGTTGATAACATGCTGTATTTACAGAAACAAAAATTTTGCTTTGCTGTCATTGTGCTTACTATTACAGACCTATGTATTTAGTTTTCTACTTAATAAATTGTAAACCTTCTTATTACTGTATGATTATTAGATGTCTACAGCTGTTTAGATATAGAATCTTTCTTGTGTGCAATGTTCTTGGAGCTTTTCTTCCCGGGCATCTGCTGAAAATGGATGTGTGTCCAGTCAGACTTTTCCTGTTAACAAATGTAAAATAAAATAAATAAATAAAATAAAAACATGTTTCCTCTAACAATGTCTCTTCTTAGACTGTCAGACTGACTAATCATCATTAAGGAACTCTAAAGCTACCTCTATTCTTACACTCAACCTTTACTTTTTTCCACTTACACTCATATCTTATCTCTTAACCTCCCTTTTGTATTGCTTCTTTACACTCCAGCTTCTTTCAAAAATATCTTTTCTTCTTTTGCTAAATCTTCCCACTATGTCCCTATTTGACTTTATATATTATAATCCTACATTGTATTGTAAGTGCTTTCTTCCTACTGAAGGATGAAGGCTGTAACGTAATCATTCTATTTTTATGAATACTTTGTTCACTACATGTATTGTCTACATTTTATTACAATAATGTCTAATTTGTGGAGCTTTTCTCCCTGGGATTCCACTGGAAAGGGGACTTGCATGCTCCAGTAGAACCTCCACGGTAAACAAATACAAATAAATGATTAAAAAGTAAATCTCATCCTAGACTAATAGATCTGGATTTTCTTAGAATGACACTAGCTACTTAGTTATAAGTTGTAAACCCAGTTCTCTTCCCCTAATATTTAGGTATTGTGGTTGGTGAATGGAGGTTTCCACTCAGACCCAGAATCATACCACTACATGACACCTACACAGCAAGTTCCAACATGACCCTCTGCATGTTCCTTGGGGGGGGGGGGTTGTACCAGGTGATTTATTGCCACATAAACTATTATCATGTCATACTCATACATGCTAGGGGAAAGGTTATTAAGGCTCTTCTTATGTCAGCAGTCCTGGATCCCAGTACGCAGTTAACTATAACACCATCCATGTTCAGCCTGTTGATTGTGGAATCTGGATATCCAACAACAGAGTCATGAATCACTAAAACATCTCTACTAAAAGCTAGTTTATGAATGCTAGAGGTGAGTGTGGTTTGCTGTAGAGATGGGTGTGGTTTGTTGTTGAACACTTGTTAATATAAGAGTGCAGTGAACGGATGTACTACTAGATGGCATATGCACTGATGCCTAATCTTAAGAATTGTAGGAGGCTTGTGTAAACACTTTTTAATGGTGTCAGTGTCAGTGTATGACATTTTTACGTTATCAGTCTGAGGATGTTGCCTTTGCATTGGTTGGGGTGTGATGATGAGATGCTCATTGCATCCTGTAAGCCAGGAGAGGGATGCATCCAAGAGTTCTTCCTTTCAGCTTGCAACTTGAACTGTGGCACCTCTCTGGGAACTGCACTGTCGGTTCATAATTACATTACATGCTATAGTTTTATATACTGCAGTCTGAATCACAAGCTAAGGATCAAAGTCACTGATGCATTTCCAACAGGAAATAAAGGACCAGTCAGCTGATGATGAATTCTCATCAACTGGACACTAGCAGACTAGTGATAGTTAGCAACCTGCCTGCTCTTAATAAACTGTGAGACTACAAACAGGGTTATGTGCTTAGGCTCCAACCCAGAGATATGTTATCCCCACAAGTGTAAAGTATGTCACGAAGAACTCCTCAGTAACCTCATATGCAAAAATACAAAAATTGTTACTGAAAAGGGTTGGAAAACTGAAATATATCTTGGACCTTGGATCTTGACCAACTCACCAAACAACTATTGTAACCCTTCTACCTTCCCTGACTCAATTAGTGACCATTCTCCAAAGTCTATCTTAAGGCATTCTCTTCATCTCTCTAAGCCCCATCTCTGCAGAGATTGTAGGAAATTGATTAACTTTTCCCATGCAACCTTTAACTATAGACGCTGCCATCAACTGGTCTTTCCAAAAAACTCTTCCACTCAATGATGCTGTTGCTAAATTCAACCACATTTCCCTTGATGTCCTAAAGTCTCTTGCCCCAACTTGCAAAATCAGAATCAAATCTAGTTTTGCACCCTGGCTCTTCAAAGCTACTCATGCTTTGATGCATGAAAGAGATGCTCTATGGAAAACATGCCAAACCACTAAAACTTCCACCTTTCTGCAGGGTTATAAGCAAGTTGGAAATCGTGTAAAAATGTATTATTTTGGATAAATGCCACTATTTTACTAAATTTCAAAGCTCTCACCCAAATGACCCCCAGAAATTCTGGAGTACTATAAACTCCCTGCGCCTACCATCCCTAACACTTTCCCCTGTCACTCTCCCTCTGAAACTGCAGACTTACTCAAAAAACACTTCATAGACACCATCTCTAAACTCCTACCCTCTGGTAACTCTGGTCATCCCAACTCTTCTGTCACCCTCACCTCCCCGTAAACCTCTATGCTCTTCTGTCTCTCAGCCTTTTATCTTGCAACCTGTTTCTATTAAATATATCAAATCCCTGCTTCTTAAACTAAAACCATGCTCTTCATCCACTGATAAACCACCCCCCTCAATTTCTGAAAATTGCTGCTGACTCTATTGCGTATCCTGTATCTATCTTAATCAACTGCTCCATTCAGAAATCTACAGTACCGGAAATATGGAAATCCTTCTATATCACTCCTCTGCACAAAGGTGGCAACTCAGTTGAACCCTCTAACTATAGACCAATCGCTATTCTCTCATCACTCTCTAAGATCCTTGAAAAATGTATACATACTCAACTACTGTCCTATCTCATTCACAAAAATCTCCTCACCTCCTTGCAACATGGCTTCCACTCTAAACACAGAACCTCAACTGCCTTACTATCCTTTACTCAAAAGGTTGCAGAAGCTAGGAATAACAACCTCCCTGTCTCCTGTCTATTCCTTGATCTCTCTAAAGCCTTCGACACTGTCTCATTCCATCCTTCTTAACAAACTCTCAGACCTAAACCTCTCTCCTTCTACTCTTAACTGGTTCCAGTCCTACCTTACTGGCAGAAAATAAGCTGTTAGATGGCAGCAGACTTTCTCACCCTTCCTTGCTGTTCAAATAAGAGAACCCCAGGCTCCGTACTTGGACCACTCCTTTTCAACATTTTTACCAACAACCTACATTCATTCTGAAGTCTCTCATCTGCAATACAAAACACAGATGACTCTACTCTCTTATATATCTCCAATACTATCTCTGAACTACACATATCATTGATATGATGGCTTAGTGGTTATCTACTGGGACTAACACAAAATTCCTTTATCTTTGTTGAAAAATGGCTCAGAAACAATCAACTAATCCTTAACCCTAAGAAAACTCACCTCCTTCTCCTCCTACCTCAGACACTCTCTCACCTTAAATCCAACTTTTCTCTTTCCTCCCTAGATGGCACCACTATCTCTCCTGCCTCACACACCAAACTCCTTAGGGTAATAATTAATGGTCGACTAAAATTTCACTTGCACATACATCAGGCCATCAAACAAACACCAAAAACTTGGACTACTTTATAGGAGCAAAAAATTCCTCACTACTGCCACTATACACACTCTTGTGCAGGCATTTCTCTTACCTACTCTTCTATATGCGTCCCCCATCCTTACCAATATCCAAACTACCTCAGTGCAGAAACTGGAACAAGCATACAACAAAATTCCCAGATTTATTCTAAAACAACCACTCTCTTCACATCACTGCCTTTCACCAAACTTCAGTGGCTGGAATTTCCACACTTTCTACAATTGCAACTCCACACTACTTTTTCCCTACTCAGCAAGCCCTCTGCCTGCCCTGCTCCTGCCTCCCATGTTACTCTCTACTCTCCCCCCAGCCTCTCCATAGTGCTGATCTGCATCTTTCTTCTCTCAGTTTAAAAACTCAGAAAAATTATTGGCAAACTACTTTACAAACACTCTGTCTCACTAAATTGGAAGAAACTCCCTCTCCATATTAGGTTCAACCTTTCCTTTCCCTGTTTTAAAAAGGAGCTTAAACCCCACCTACTAAACTTGAAACAATGCCGTTGCCTTGACCGCACTTAGTCCTAGTCTGTCCTACTGTATAACCTGCTGCATCTCCTAACTTTCTTTCTCTATTAGTAACTTCTGCTTAAACTAACCTCCTAAACCCCCAGCTCTACTACTATAGCCCCCTCCTTTCTCTCCCCCTCCCATTCTCCCCCTATTTATCTTTTCCCCCAATTCCTATCAATGTCTGTACATTTTTCTTCTTTTGAACCACCATTATCTTTTTGTTTTTACTCTTATATGTAGTACATTTAGACCACTGTTAACAGTACAACCCTTAATGTTCATCATTTTTTCTTTTGTTTTTCTCTTTATAATTAATTTATTTCGTATTTGCATTGTTATTTTTAATAGTTTTTGTCCTGTATGTTTATCTTTGCTTTTGTTTGTAGGGATCTTTCCCCTTGGGTCTCCACTGAAAATGGGTTGCTTGCTATCAATGCAATGCAAACAGTTAATAACCTTTTCTTTTTTACAATTATTTTGTATTTTGATTGTTATTTAATACTTGTATAGTGTCACTTTATCTTTACTTAAGTTTGCTGGAGCTTTCCCCTCGGGTCTCCACTGAAAATGGGTTTGTTTGCAAACTCATTTGGACTAACCTAGTTAATAAATGTGAAATAAATAAATAAATAAAATATATTTCATGGAATAGGAAAAACGCAATCAGATATGTGCATTTAGGCTCCATAAAAAGTATATCATACAAAAGAAATGCCATAAATGTACTAATGAGATGTTTTTTAAGTGGACTGGGCCAGTACAGAGCTTTTTGTCCAACTCCTGAAAGGACAATAAACAAAATTATAAATGTAAAGGGATGCACTTGACCTTATTGAAGCAGACCTCAACAAAGACACATTTACAGCTAAGACTGCTTTCCTGGATGTACAATGCAACTTAAGTCATCAAACACAGCATACACACAGTCAAAAAAAAAACGTGAAAAGTGTTTTTCTTTCTAACTAATCTTTATTCATTTTAAATAATTAAAACTATTACACAGATCCACTCCCACAGGGTGCAAGCATGGTCTAGAAGGTGATACAGACATATCAGGAGAGAAGGATAGAGGTAGCATTTCCCAAAACATCACCTGTACCAGCAGCTGATCACCAGGTAAAAATAGGATTATCGACTATAATGACTGACTATAGTAGTGGACAAGGGAGAAAGGTTTAGGACTAGTAGGTGAACGAGTCTGACATAGAAGAGAGATCAGCTCAATACCATCAACAGGCTCCATTGCAGAGCAAAGGGAGGTAACAGAGCTAAATGTTTCACTGGGAAAAGTTAAACTTCACTGAAATACTTTTAAACTTAGACAGAAAGTATTATGGATGGACAATTTCCCACAGTTTCTACAGTTTCTCCAGCTAGTCATGTTGACATGGGCATCCTAAGGCAATGTAGCAATTGCCTCATGTACACTGACAACCCACTTCTTCTACTCCACGCAAATTCATTATGTGAGAGATGCAGCTATATCAAGAACCTAGAATCCAGGCTTTCTCACTCACCAGTCAGTCCATCTGATACTAAGCAGGTTGTCAGCATGCACACCTCACCTCCTTCACCTACCAAACCAACAACAACACATAAACCTACATATGTGGAGGTCCTTACAAGAAGCTTACCTAAACATCAGAGACCTCCCAAACACAAACGCAAACACGTTTCGCATAATACACATAGTACACATAATATATCACACACCAGTGTCTCATCAGTCAAGCCCCTAAGGCATAACAAAAAAACAAACATCTTAGTTATAGTCAACTCAATTTTGAGACACACAGATGTCCCTCTCACCAGGCTGGATAAGGAAAAGGTCAAGGTCAGCTGTCTGTCGGGTGCCAGGATCCGCCACATCACACATGCACTCAAGCCTTTCAACAAAAGGCAATGTTATGACTCTGTCATAGTCCATGTTGGTGTGAATGCCCTGAGATGTACCTCACTGCACTATGTGTCTCAGGCAGGTATGTCTCTAGCTTTATGCACCATTTTACCTTCACCTAGGATGATACCTCAAAAAAACAAAAATGATTGACTTCAGTAATTGGCTTAGTTTCTGGTGGCATTTTAAGGAGATCCAGTATCTGTCAGCCTGGAATGACATGGCTGACAAACCTCGATGCTTTGCCCGAGATGGTCTTCATCTGTCACCTCTTTGATTTTGCTTACTGGCTAAGGTTCTTGACATCTTCATAGTGCCTTTTTTAGGCAATGTCACAAGAACAAAATTCCTGGGCGGCCACGGTGGTGCAGTGGTTAGCATTGCTGCCTCACAGCAAGAGGTTCTCCGGTTTGATCCTCGGCTGGGGTGCCTTCTGTGCGGAGTCTGCATGTCCTCCCTGTGGTCGCGTGGGTTTCCTCCGGGTGCTCCGGTTTCCTCCCACATCCCAAAGACATGCTGCAGGTGGATTGGACACTCTAAATTGGCCCTAGGTGTGCATGTGTGTGTGCCTTCTGTGGAAGGTTGGGCGCCGGGCTGGCAACTCGATACTGTAAAACTTCACTGCCAATTAATGTGCGGACATGGTGATCCGCTGTGGCGACCCCTAACCGGGAAAAGCCGAAAGAAGAAGAAGAAGAAGAAGTCACAAGAACAAAATTCCTGACATAAAAATACCTCCCAAAACATCCTCAAGGTTATGCTGCTAGGAGTCTAAACTAGAAACTGCACTCACCAGAAGCAGTCCTCATCCTGGAAGATGCTGACATTTGTGCAGTCACTGAGATCTGGTTTAAGGCTGCAGAGAGCACCCCAGCTATACCAGGTTACATTTCCTTCCACATGTTCAGACCACAAACTGAAGGAGTGAGAACTAAAGGAGGTGGTGTATCAATATTCATTAAAGATAAATACACCTCTAGGTTGGTTAAACAGCACGATTCCCTTGAATTACTTCAGGTGCAATTGACTGTAGGTAAGACCCCTCTTCAGGTCATTGGCAGCTATAGAACCCCCTCCATGAATAAAGACATCCACTCAGCCTACTTGGATCTACTTGAGTCAATCAAGATATAACCAAACACCCTGGTTTTGGGTGACTTTAATTACCCGTCCAATGACTGGGTAAATTATACATGTTCTAACTCACTTGCCCCAAAGTTCCTGGACTTTGTTAACTCCAATGCCCTTGAACAGCTGGTTGACGCACCCACAAGGGGCTCAAACATCCTGGACTTGGTGCTCACCAACATGGGAGACCGCTGCACCACCTGGTGAGATCCCTGGTGAGATCTGACCACAAATCAATCTCGCTAGATGTAACTATAATACAAGACCCCCTCCCCCTTACCAGTAACTAGACTAAAAAACTTCTCCAAGGCCTATTACAACCTCTTATGTTATGGCATAGATAGCTTCATAGCCCCTCCCCACACTGATGGAACAGATACCTGTGCTGAGTTATACACCAATGCTTTATGAAAGCACCTGTACATTCATCCATATCACCGGCTGTCCGCTTGATTGTTTTTGTGCTTCTGGATTTATTATTAGTTGTGGTTCTTGGTATAGTTACCTGTACAATTGTATTGACTCTGCTGCACCTGATAGAACCAAAGCAATATCTTGAAGGAAAAACAAACCTGGCTGGTGCAAATCTGCCATTAATAGGCTATACAATAGGAGAAAGAAATTGCTGTCTAAGATCAGGAAGGAATGGTCTCAAAACTGGAAACATTCCCTCCTCAACTTAAACAAGCAAATAAGACTCTTAGTGAAATCCTTCAAAGCTAACTACAAATCCAAATTAGCTTCCCTAACTAAGGATAACCACAAGGCATTCATTAGTTACATCTGTAACCTCAAATATAAGGCCCAGATTTGCACTGAACTCATAGTTAATGGTACTACATATAAAAAAACTGTGGATATAGCAAACCTGAAGGCTGATAGGTTCAGTGAAAACTTCACTCCTCTGTCCCCACCACATATATCCCTAAGCATCCCAAACACCTGTCCCCCACCTAGTATCTCTGAGTAGCAGGTCTTAAATGTCGTCTTAAAGGCCAAAAACACAGCCTATATGGGACCAGATAACATCCCAGACTGTGTTCTACATGGGTTACAACAAGAATTAGCATCACCATTGAGCAGGCTTTTCAATCACAGCTTAAGCACTGGCTTCATCCCAGTGGAATGGAAAACAACTACCATCATCCCTTTGCACAAAGGGGGTACATCCATGGATCCCGGGAACTATAGACCCATTCGCCTGACCAGCATTATCTGCAAGACCATGGAACAAATCATCATGGACCTTATTAACAAAGACATAGGAAATCTCCAAATGCTCAACTCCACCCAGTTTGGCTTTGGTGGACTTCTTCGAGACAGTCACCAAAGCCCTAGATGAGGGCAAATCTGTGTGTACGGGCTACTTAGACTTAGCCATGACCCTTGGCACAATCCCTCACTCAGGCAAAATTGAGAAACTCACCCAGCTGAGTATCAACCCATATACTTGCAAGTGGGTTGCAAACTGACCCACTGACAGAACTCATACGGTCAAAATAGGAGACTCCACCTACTCCAGCAGATCCATAACAATTGGTGTTTCACAGGGGTTGGTTCTGGGACCCCTACTGCTCGGAATCTACCTCTCCGAAGTGCAGGCTAAAACTAAAGGACTGTAGCTGACAAATTTTGCTGATGACTGCAAACTGGGAGCAATCATTGAAACCCCTAGCAATGCCAACATCAAGCAAAAAGGTCTTACGCAGACTAATGACTGGTGCCAAAGTCATGGTCTTAAAAAAATGTGTTATCATCCCCTTTGGCAAGGATGATGTTCCTGAAAACTACCACATCAATAGCAATACCCTAAGCACATAGTCAGTGGTGAGAGAGATAAGCACACAGGTTGACAGCAACCTTAACTTTGATCACCATGTCTCCACAGTAGTAAGAAGGGCATTATAGATTGCTCATCTCATGAATAAGGGCATTGCCTCCAGAAAAAAAGAAGTTATAACCTTCCTGTACTCTTTCCTCATCAGGCCAGTAATAGAGTACAATGATCCCTTTGGTATGTTCCTTTCCAAACACCTGCAGCAATTGGAGAGACCACAAATGTTCCTTGAAAAGAAAATTCAGGGTCTAAGATCTGTCTTATGTGAACAGAATGAAATCATTGTCACTTTACTCTGTCTCATACAGACTGCTCAGAGGTGACCTGTGCTTTGCATATAGAGCAATCTCTGACCCAGTTTTGATGGAAATGCTGCACATTCGCAAGTCAAATGGCACACGAGTTACTTGCTCAAAGGACCTTGACCTGGTGTATGACATCTACAGAACTTGCTGGGGAGACAGATTTGTCTCACAGAGGTTGCCCTACTTTTGGAACAAGCTTCCTATTCATGTTAAACAAAGCCCCTTGGACCTATTTAAGCGCAATCTGGATGATCTGATGGGGAACCAGAAATTCACCCCAGGGGTTCCACCTTTGACCCTCTTGGACAGGGGCAATAGGTGATGATTTTAGTGTCTGCTTGAACCAGACACCCTTGGGAACATGGGCTGAACTTGGCTAGGCTTGTAAGGGCCCTGGGGCCATTAGCCTAGTAACTTCCTATGATCATATGATCCTATGAAAGGGGAGAAAGGGTGACAGCAGTAGGCAGAAACTAAAAACATATCAAGAAAAAATCCTGAGAATACACAAGAGTAATGTGGGCTGTGGCCGGGCAGTATAAGCCTCTAGGGGAGGGAATCTGGGTAAGAAGATAGGGGAGCTATGAGCAGTAATGTAAGAGGGAAGGGTGCACATTACTTAGTATTACAATGTAACAATGTAATATAAGGAGTCTGTGTAAGGAGATGGGGAACTGCACCCACTGATGTAGGATGGGAGGGGGGACATTACTTAATATTACAATGTAACAATGTAATATGAGGAGTCTGTGTAGGGAGATGAGGACCTGCAGACAGTGATACAGGTGGGGACGGTGGATATTACTTAGTATTACAATGTAACAATGTAATATAAGAAGTCTGTGTAGGCAGATGGGGACCTGAAGGCAGTGATACAGGAGGGGAGGGTAGAAATTACTTTACAATGTAACAATATGATATAAGGATTCTGTGTAGGGAGATGCTGACCTTCAGGTAGTGATGTAGGAGGGAAGGGTGGACATTACTTAGTATTACAATGTAACAATGTGATATAAGGAGTCTGTGTAGGGAGATGGTGGAGTTCTGAACAGTGATGCAATAAAGGAGGGTAGACTTTGCAAGTATCTTTAAACTTGGGTCAGTGAAAACAAAAGATAGGACATTTGTTTATTTATGTATTTAGAAAAGTATGACAATTTTAAAATCCTAAACATTCTGAAAAAGCCAAATACCTAAATGATAAAAATCTTAACAAGATATCAGGTGCTTGGGTATGTTTTTCCAGGAATGACAGGGGAGGGAGACAGATGGAGGTTAATACACAACTGATATAAAGAAGGGCATCAGATGTGTGGCCAGAAAGGCTGAAGAAGACCAAAACAGGAATGTGGCAGGAATACATGGTTAACAGCTTGGTTAACTGCACTGGAATTTAAGGTAGATGAAGGGGAGTGCTGGACTGACACAGTGTATCATGTCCCCAGATAATGCAAAAGCAGAGCTGCTTACTATACGCTTCCCCAGTTCTAACTAACCTAAACAAATCTGACCTTCTGAAACTATCTACCTGCTACAATAAAATCTCAAAATTTGCAACTAATGCTAAGTTTCGTTCTTACCATTGTCTCTCCCTAAGACAAGTAGGATGGTTAGTACTCCCTAACCTACTAAAATACAATCAGCTTCTCCTGACCCATCAACTGCTATACCAACCAAATAAAATACCTGCCCTCTCTGGTCTGCTCACCTTCCATAATAATGTCCGTCAACTAAGATCTTCCAATACTGCTCTCCTGACTTGTACCAATTGCTTACATAGCTCAGGCCAATCTTTTTACTCCTATGCAGTTGCTAAGGCCTGGAACTCTCTACGCCCTGACACTAGATGTCTAAATAGTAAACATACTTTCAAATCCCTACTAAAAGATCTATTCAGAACGTGGATATGCTCCTGTACAGAACAAGACTAATTTCACCTGTTCCTGACTTTCAACATCACTAGATCACAAGTGTACTAAGTAGTTTCACTTAGTGCATAGTACTGCAAACCAGGTGTTTAGGCCACCTTTATAATTATGATTTCTGGTTTATGGCCCTGTTTGTCTATGGAAACTTCTTTTTGAATTTATGTTCAAGCAGTTGTATATTTGTTGCATAATATCTTGTTTAATTTGTTTCTCAATATTCTAACCACTGTATGCTGTATCATTTGCAAAACTCTGATTTTATATGTTCTATGCTCTTTGTACAAAATAGCTATGTTTATATAATTTTTTATTATTTTTATTATTTTTTTATAATTTTTTACTATGTATCTGTAGCTCTTCTCCCCGGGTTTCTGCTGAAGACAGTCACCTTGTGTCCAATTGAGCTAACCTAGTAAACAAATGGAAAATAAATAAATAAATAAATAAATAAATAAATAAGCAAGCAGCTGGAGGAAATGATAAAAGAATGAGGTTGGAGGAGGGGAGTGGAGGATAGGATAAAGGATTGGGAGAAGAAGCGGAGTGAATACATGGACTGCAGTTGGAGAAATAGTGTTTTACTAATGGACTGGGGTAGGAAAAAGAGGGTAATACTAATTATATATATAAATAATAATAATTATGGTGGATCTGAGTCTGCCACAAACATATGGGGGGTTTCACACTGCAGAGTACAGATGGAGTGGGTGCTGAAAGAGGTATGAACCATAAGGGGTTCAACCAACTGGGGTACGATAGTTCCAGAAGGGATCGAATTTTACATATGTTTCTAACTAAAGCAGAGGGTGTCACATGGTTCTAACCAATGCAGAGGGTGTCACATTGCTTTAACCAATGCAAGGATGTTACATGGTTCTAACCAATCCAGAGGATGTCACCTGGTTCTAACTAATGTGGAGGTTATCACATGGTTCTAACCAATGCAGAGAGTGTCATGGATGCCATGGACATCCAGGTTAAGGCATCATCAGTGAAGATGCTACTGTGCAGTTTATGGTAGGGTGGGATGCATTTTAGAAGGGTAAATATTTTCTGCTAGAAAAGCTTCTAGAGGATGAGTTAGGTGACCATGAGCAAATCAATGGAGAAAGCTAGCTATCAGAATGGGTCATGGATGGTGTGCTCAGGACTGTGGACAAGGGTGTAAGGAACATGGAAAGACAAAGAGAGTAAAAGGTCAATGTGGTTACAAAGGAATATGAAGCTAGCAATTAGGACTAAATGTAGGAATTACAAGAGGTATAAGTAAGGGACAATGCAGTGAGGGGAATCAAAAGTGATTAGAGGGATTCAGAAAATTGTGTGACAGGATAAATAAAGCCTTGAAAATAAGGACATACCTCCAAAAATAGGGACATTGTAAAAATAGGAACTTTTCATTGAAAATAGGGACGGTTAAGAGGTCTGATGGCAGTTGTTAAACTGTAATTATATTTAACTGGTTAATTGCTGGGTTTTTTTTTTTGTTTGTTTGTTTTACCAAAGGAAGAGCACTGATCTCCATGGACTTTTTTTCGGTCCCAGTTTGTTCAGAGTCACACAGGTAATCAATGGAGTCTGAGGGTTGGACCACTGGACCACAGGAAACAGCCCATCAATGCTCCTTAATCCTCTGCAGCAAGCCAAATACAAGACTATGCTATGCTATATAATTTTTAAAATGTTTTCAGGAATATTGCTTGCTCGTGTTGCATGTCTTCTGAAGGACATGAGGTCTGAAGCTCAAATAAATGTCTGTCATTATTTAGGGAGTTTAAGTTGTGGTGGATCACATCATAGACTAATTGTAACGCATGACTTGCTGTTATTACAAACTTACAGCCCTGCTAGAAAAATATATTTTGCTTGCATTAACTATGCACTTTCTGAAGGATGAGTACAAACTTGCAGTGTTAAAGACTGTACTGCATGTTATTTTTCTGCCTATTTAATTGTTTCATTGAATATTGTAGTCTGTGTCTCTCTGTAGCTATTTATTTTTCTATTTAATTGTTTCATAGAATACTGTGGTCTCTCTCTGCAGTTAGTTTCCCACCCTCCCTTCCTGTTCTTGTTTAGGTATTAATCTTGGTGGCTTTGGAATTGCCCGCCCCTCCTGTAAATTTGTGTTTGAACACTCCTCCTGGGTCTATCTCATTTGCTCACTCAACCGAGTACAGTGAGATCATATTTTGACTTCAGACACTCCTACCAGTCCCATCTGTTCCAGCTCTATCCCAGCTCTATTCCAGTCTAGTGTCACTAGCTCATTCTACCTAATACAGAGAGAACATTTGTGAAGGGCAAGCCACTTAGGTCCTTAATTTTGAATTATCTTCTGTTTCTTCTTTCTCCCTTTCCACTTTACAAAAAAAAATCTAAGCTTGTTTCCTGCCGTTCCTGTAACTAGTCCAGTCCAGATACAGATTTGCTGTAACTAGGACTGTTTGTAATCTTCTGAACCCCCAAAGCCTTTTTGTGCTGGAGGGAACCCTTCTAGCTTATCAGTGGGAGTGGTAAGCATTAAGGTAGCCTATCTTCCACAAGAGTGGTTTCTGGCCCAGACATGGTAGTTTATTGGCCGTTTGGGCAGTCTTTCCATCTCTTTCAACCTTCTGGTTTAAAAGCCCACCCACATTTGCCCTTGTTTCCCACCTTTCCTGTAACTAGTCCAGTCCAGACATAAGATTTGCTGTATCCAGGACTGCTTGTAAGCTTCTGAGACCCCAAGCCTTTCTGTGTTGGAGGGAAGCCTTCTAGCTTATCAGTGGGAGTGGTAAGCACTAGGTAGCCTATCTACCACAAGAGTGGTTTCTGACCCAGATTTGTAGTTTATTAGCTGTTTGGGCAGTTTTTCTATCTCTTTCAACTTTCTGCTTTAAAAGCCTGCGTTTGGGCTTATTTCCCACCTTTCCTGTAATTAGCCTAGTCCAGATTCAGATTTGCTGTATCCAGGACTGTTTGTAAGCTTCTGAGCCCCCCAAGCCTTTCTGTGTTGGAGGGAAGCATTCTAGCTTATCAGTGGGAATGGTAAGCACTAGGTAGCCTATCTACCACAGGATCCAGGTACAGATTCTTAGTTTTAGCACTTGAATTTGCTTATTCATGCTCAGCACTTGTTCAGAACTTGTTGTTAGCACTAAATAAGATACAAATTACTACAGCACTCAGCCTTCTTCTTTACCTAGAGGAAAACGTTTTTTGTACTTACCTTCCTTACTTGCTTAGAGAAAAACAGCTCTTATACTCACTTTCCTCACTTGTCTAGAGGAAAGTAGTTTTTTATGAAGGCATGTCCAGGGGTCAGCTCCCATTGTTCTCTCCTGTCTATCTGATTAATCTGGGCATCTTGGGGAAATGTAGCAATTGCCTCATGTACACAGACATCCCTCTCCTCCTCTAGCCAAACTGAAGTTAAAGCTCTCTCCAACCAAGACTGAACCTGACAGTCAAGAGGAGAAGGTAAACACTTGCACCACACCACACTCATTACATAGTCCCACTAAACCTACACCACCAAAATCCACACATAGAAACACAAAAACATTTGTGGAGGGTCCTAAAAATAATCTGCTCAAGCAACAGAGACCTCCAAAGCAGAAACGCAAGCAACCTCCACCCCCCAACACAAACCAAATGACACATAACACACAGACTCAGTGTGCCAATAAACCACAGCCTATGAGGAAAAACAACGTACCCAACACACTAGTCATAGGTGACTCTATAGTCAGTCACACTGATGTCCCACTCACCAGGCTAAACAAGGAGAAGGTTACTGTCAACTGCCTGTCAGGTGCCAGGATCCACCACATAACCCACACACTCAGGTCAGTTCACAACAAGTACAAATATGACTCTGTCATTGTCCATGTTAGTGTGAATGACCTGAGATGTACCTCCCTGGACTACATGAAAAGAGACATAGAAGAGCTCTTTGATCTTGTAGCCCAGGCAGGCATGACCTTAGCCATGAGTAGCATCTTGCCATCACCCAGAATGATACTGCAGTACAAGGACAAAATTATTAACTTCAACAATTGGCTAAGCTTCTGCTGTCATTCTAAGGGGATCCAGTATCTGTCTGCCCGAGACAACATGGTCGACAGACCATGATGCTTTGCCAGAGATGGCCTGCACCTGTCAACCCTGGGATTCCGGATACTGGCTAAGGGTCTTGCCGCCCCTATAGTGCCTTTTTTAGGCAAGGTTCAAATACAAATTCACCGCCGTAACAGGGACCGGCAAGCAAAAACTGAGGGTAATGCTACTCAATGCTAGAAGTCTAAGTCTCAAAATGCACTCACTCGAGACACTCCTTAAAATGGAGAACATCAATATCTGTGCAGTGACTGAGATCTGGTCCAAGGCTCTAGAGAGCACCCCTGCATTGCAGGCTATAACTTATACCACACTTTTCGGCCATCTAACCTGGACCAGAACACCAAAGGCGGAGGTGTGTCCATATTCATTAAGGATATCCATACCTCCATGCTAGTTGCGCAGCATAATGCATCTGAGGTTATCCAAGTGCAACTAACTCTGGACAAAATTGCAATCCAAATTGTAGCTTGCAACATATTTCTCACCATGCCTCAGGATTCCTACTCCTCTTTTCTTAATATACTGGAAAATATTAGGGTTCTACCAAACACCCTAATAATGGGCGATTTCAACTACCCCACCATTAACTGGGAAAACTACTCCTGCACCAACTCCTTTGTGCAACGCTTTCTGGAATTCATAAATTCCAATGCCCTGGATCAACTTATCCACACCCCCACCAGAGACAACAATATCCTAGACCTAGTCATTGCCAACATGAGTGACCAGTGTTCTACACATGAAGTCAACTCCTCGTTCATCAGATCCGACCATAAGCTAATCACCCTAGATATCCACATCCCACCCCCACACACCATTAAGGAAACCATGGTAAAAAATTTCTCCAAAGCCAACTTCATGCTTCTTAAGACAGAAGTGGTAAACTTCATGACACCCGTGCAGATGGGCAATACAGTTTGACTGCTGAATCCTACACAAATGCACTCTATAAGCACTTAAATGAGTGCATGGATCATGCTATCCCAAACAGAACCAAGAAGGCTTTCAACACCATCCCCCACTCTGGAATTATAGCTAAACTCACTAAACTTGGTATAAATCCCTACGTCACAAGATGGGTTGTCAATTGGCTCACTGACAGAACCCACACTGTAAAAGTTGCAGACTGCAAATCTGACTTCAAACCAGTGACAAGTGGAGTACCACAGGGTTCATTTCTGGGACCTCTCCTGTTTGGTATCTACTTCTCTGAAGTACAGGCTGATAAGGAAGTTCTCTGGTTAATGATGTTTATAGATGACTGCAACCTAGGAGCCATAGTCAAGTCCCAAAATGATGTGGACATCCTACAGAAGGGCCTCACTGAGACAGATGCCTGGTGTCAGAGGCATGGCCTTAAGCTCAATGCCAAAAAGTGCATTGTCATCCCCTTTGGTAAAAACTCTGTACCCATGAACTACCACATAAATGGCAGTCTACTTAATGTCGAATGTGTGATAAGAGACCTTGGGACCCAGGTGGACAGTAGTCTCTCCTTTGATAATCACATCACCACAGTAGTCTGGAAATCCTTCTATGTGGCACACCTCATCACAAAACAGTTCTCATCCAGGAAAAAAGAGATCATTGTTCCCCTGTACTCGGCACTTATTAGACCCATTATAGAGTACAGCGCCCCTTTTGGAATGTACTTCACAAGACATCTACAGCAGCTGGAAAGGCCACAGAAGTACCTCACAAAGAGGATTTACTGGCCTCAATCAGATGCCCTACAAGATAAGCGCAGAGGAGACTGGAGACCAATCATAGAGGAAAGTGTCTCTCGTTGACTCCCTCAGTTGGGTGGATCAGGGCAAAAAACCTGCTGCAAGAGAGATGGGAGATGCAAAAAGCTCGCAGCATGGCTAGCCCCATTGATGGAATATCTTCTCTGCAATTTTCTTGAGACCACTCATGAGGCAATTGAATGGACCTGCCCAACTTGTCTGCTATCACATTGGATTTCCTCAAAATATGCATTGCTATCAGAAATTGATTGGATAAGATTGCCCATTGCCACACCATCAGAGCTTCTCGACATAAGGGGTAAGATATGGTGCCTCCTTGTTTCTTGATGTACAATATTATTAACATATCCACCTTAACTGGAATAGTCCTGAAGAGAGAAAGTCTTGAAAAGCCTGCAGTACTAGGAGAGCTGCTCTCATCTCTAGGAGACTGATAAGCGTGTTGGGTTCTACTGGGGACCAGGTGCCTTGGATTGTCTTTTCCAAGAAGTGCCACCCCACCTGGGCTGGGATGCATCCATGGTCACAATGGCCTTGGGCTGAGGAAATGTGAAAGAGTGACCCTATAAAATCTGTTCTGTGCAAATCTACCTCCTGAATTACATTTTGCATGCCTGAGTTATTTTGATCTGGGTGAACAAAGGTTGAAAGATGATTGAGCATTGAGTCATGAGGATATATTGAAGAATTCTCATCTTATCTTCTCTTGCCAAAGGAACCAGAATTATGGCCGCAGATGTGGACCCTAAAGCTTGTAGAATCAGTCAGCCTGACATTGAGGAGTTGTGAATGATCTTTTTGACTTGAAATTGAATTGTTGGTACCCTTGGCAAGGGAAGAGAGGCTGTCACTGATACAGTATTGAACAAGGCTCCTATAAATTCTAGCACTTGCATTGATTCTAGTTGAGATTTGTTGAGACTGATGGTAATGCCTAGGTGAGAGCACAATTAGAGTACATAATCTCTTGCTTTGAGCAGTAGATGCCTGGTCAGAGTGGTTATGAGCTAGTCACCAAACAAGGAAACACTCAGAATCCGTGCAGTCTGAAGTGAGCTACTACTACTACAATGCATTTGGTGGAAAACCCTGGGAGCTGTGGTGAGGCCAAAGGCCAGTGCTCTAAATTGGCAATGACTGGCTCCTAGCCAGAAGACTAGGTATCTCCTAGATTGCCTGTTTATTTTTATGTGATAGTAAATCATAGTACACGTCCTGAAGATCTACTGAGCACATCCAGTCATCTTTGTGCATGAAAGGCAAAATGGACAGAACCCATGACCATCCAGAACTTTGTATACTGAACTGATTTGTTTAGATTACTGAGATCCAAAATTGGTCTCTAGTCCCCTGTTTTCTTTGGCACTAAAAAGAATCTTGAGTAAATTTCAGATTCTTTCTGGTCTGGGAGGATCTGTTGGATTACTTTTTTTCAGCAACTTTTTTTTTATTTCTAGAACTGCTGCTTTCCTCTGACTGGGTGGAATATTGGGAATTTGGTTTACTTTTGAAGGAGGAGATGGGGAAAAGGGAATTATATAACCTCTGGAAATAATCCTCTGCACCAATGTATCTTTTGTAATGTTTAGCCAGGTTGTCTGATGAAAGGATAGATGACCCCTGGCTGCCTCCAGAGGTGAACAATTGGGCCTCCTTTTAAGAACACTGGTTGGGTTTGACAGAGAAGGAATCTGTGGACCCTGGTTCTAACAGTCTCCTCTTCCATGCGGTTGGCATCTTCTGCCAGAATCCCCCCCCCCCCGCCTCTGGGGAAACTGTCAGCATGTGGATCATGGAAAGGACCCTGGGACTTTATGAACCATATTTTCAAACCACCTCATTATATCAGCTGTTAGGCATCTGAAATTTGCGCCTCGGCAGTTATTGTTTCTGGAGAGTTCTTTGATCAAATCCCACTGTAGTCTGGTGAAGTGCACCAAATAATTCAGGGTTCTAAGTGCAAATGTCACTGAAGTGTAAACATGCCTAACAAATCTGTCCAACACTCTAGACTCCCTGTTAGGAGGATGAACAGATGAACTCTTCTTTTTTGAGTTCTTTCTTTGTGGCCACCATTACAACCATAGCATCTACTGGTACTCGTTTGCTCCACAACTGTTTTCCCTTTGGTGGTGCCAGGGCCCTATATGGTCTATTAGGGATCAGCTCAACAGAACTGGGTTCTTTCCACACCTGCTGTGAGATCAAATCAATAAGTTCATTGGTGGGTGGAGTCCACCAGGAAGTAGATGGACCAGACTCCAAATGGCTCCAGGAATATCAATTCCTCTTGGGAAGGGTTATCAGTAGACCAACCACTCCTTTGCTAAAGGATCTTCAAAATGCCTCTAAAGAAGATGTCATCAGGTGGTGATCTTAGGGACCATTCCCCTTCATTGAAATTGGTATCTTCTATGATTGACTCCTGGGGGGAGTCTAATTGAGTCCTTTAGCACTTTCTCTTCCTATGGACTTCTTCAGTGGGGTGCTCTGGAGAAATGTCATTAGATATAAGCATACCTTGCTTGGTATCCTGGAAACTTTGGGCTTGCTGTCCCTGTGGAATACAGTGATGAGGCTCAAGGCACAAAGACATATGGGATCCAGATGGCAGATCCAAAGTTGGTGGAATCATCTGTACTGTAGAAGAGAATATTCTCTCTACTACCTCAAAGGCAGACTGCCCCAGGGAGAAGGAAGCTAAAGGAGCCAAGAAGGCATGCTTGCAAACCACTGGCTCCATCTGACCCAAAGGCAGTCCACCCGAGGCTGAGCTTAGCTGTCCAATGCCAACCCCCCAAGGGACAGAGGTGGATGTGACAGCTTCAGAAACAACTTTAAACACCTTGGAGCTGACAATGGCTCTTCGGCTCTAAGAGTCATCCAGGTGTGATACACTCAAAGCTGGTCCACTCAGAGAAAGTATCTGAGCTTAAGATACAACACAACAATCTTTGGACCAATACAGACAGTCTCAGATGGCTAGGATCGAAGGAGTCTGAAGCCAAAAGATGGATTGGAGAAGGAGCCATGCTGGGTGGTGTGATACTAATGATGGTGTCCTGATCCAAAGGGGTAGAAGCCGGAAGAACTCCTATCTGTGTTTGTGTGAGAGAAACTTCATCATTATTTCCACATCTGCCTCTGTATGATTCTGGAAGAATGGGAAGAAGAAGCTAGTGAAGGGGACCGAGAGGTGATGGTGCCGCTCTAAAAAGGAGGATGGTAGCTGAGAGGTGATAGAGTCAAGACATGATGCATATCTGGTCCAGGGGAGCTCTTTTGACTCCAAAAGAACAAGATCTGAAGAGGTAGACCTTGTATCTGAAACCACTGGATATGAGGATTTGATCTTCGGATACAACCATTTGAGATCTTCTGGGCTGGTTCCTTCGTTGTATGAGACGTGGAGGATTCAGAAAGATCTGGTAGTCATTTTCTCGTCTCTTTTTGCCCTGTCTTGGAGGGATGGGCTCCAACCAGTGACTCTGAAAAAGTTGTAGGAAGAAGTTCCTTCAAAATCAGTTTATTTTTTCTGTCGACCAAAGCCCTAGAATTAAAGGACTTGCATATGTTGCAAGGGACTTTCAAATGGGCAGGGACAAAACAACAGACACAAGAGTCATGGGCATCAGACAAAGGGATCTTGTGCCCACACTCTTTACAGTTTTTGAAACCAGAAGGTTTATCAGCCATTATACCTGTAAACTACCAAAGGACAATAAGGCAGGAAAGTATTTTTTACTTCTTTAAAGGTCAGAAAAGAAAAGAAACTACGAACAATGGTATAAAGAATTACCATAATGGTAAAAGAGAAAGTTGGGGAAAAACTACCAATAATCGTATTAAGATACACAGAAACACATAGCGATAAGGGAGGTTAGCTTACACTAAATTTAAACAAGTATAAAATAGATAATATATCAGAAAGAGAGAAAGTTATAACACTAAACTATTATCACTCACTAAATGCTCAAGAGTTGACAGCAACCACATCCATACACGAAGGTGACAAACAAAATTGGAGGTATGGAAGGGATCTAGAGCATTATGGGTAAGGGAGGAGCTCAAGACTTTGCAAAAATGAGCTGTAAAATGCTGCTGAGTCAGATCCAAGGATTGGAACCCACATGTTGAGGAACAAACAAATGAAAATTGACAACATCAAATCTTACTGTTCACATTACTGGTCACCACACATCACCTAAAATCCAGTATCCCTCAATTTCCATCCCACATTCTACTTCTTAACCTATTTGCTGCTCTCTGCATTTTGATCTTGCAGAATGATCTTGTCACAAATATCTGCAACCATGTGATAACTTTATCTGTTGGGATATAACCAAATGCCCTACCTTGTGAACACTGTCATTTTTTACCATCCCCGTCCTCCCTGCTAAAGGCATAACCCTTCCACTCACTGATCCTTATATTCTTTTCTGCCCCTCCTGCCAGTTAAATCATCTTGTCTTTTCCACTATAGGACCCACATTTTGCCCCCAGATACAAAGCCCTCCAAACATTTGGAAGCGCATTGTCCACCTCCTGCTCAATACAGGGATTATAATTATTTATAAATAACTCACCAGTGATAAATAAATAGATGACATTGTCACAACAATACTTCCTGAAACCAGTGAAACATCCAAAATGCCTTTGAGATCACTAACCTACCTCTCCCCATAGTAACCAAACAATCATCTGCAAATAACCTAATACATACTACTTTGTCCTCACCACGACCCTGTTTCAAAATTTCATCTGCTTTCTGCACCACCATCTGTAAAGAACTGTTTCCTTTCATGAAGGGGATACTAATCCCACTTTGGGGCCTCATTAAGTTTTACCTTTATGTCTCCCTATGCCTGTCTACCCACCACCTAAAAATAATCTGAAGAAAACAGCCCAGACCACATACCTCACCAGCCTTCCAATAACCTGCATAATCAAGCATAAACCAATTAGGCAGTGGGGAAGCTTTTTTAAAACAGTTTTTATTTTTTTCTATGAAAAGTGATATATTATAATTTAACATTCTTTTTAAAATGCATATTTATCATGGTTTATGTGCATATAGTATGTAGTTTTCATTCAAACTGGCTGTCTGATTTTTCTTTTCTTTTCTTTTTTTTTCTCGAAGGGCATACTTGTTTGGGAAGGCTATAGTTGTATAATTCCAAAAATGTCTATTACTCTGCTTCAAATGACTAATAACTGTCCAGCTTTCCTCTGCTCCCACTTCCTACATGCACTCTACTCTTCTACATCCTTCCCCTACTGATCTGTTCCTGTTCTTGTACAGACCCACATAAAATTCTATCAACACCACTCAGCACTCTGCCTTCCTTTGGTATACACCCTTGAACTACAAAGGCAGATTCCTACATTTCACCCTGTATGCCTTCAATTTCTGCTCTAACAGTTTAGTGCTCTTCCCCTTTTCAGCAGTCACCAAGCCCACGCTCTTTGGTAGCACAAACCTAACGCTCACCATTCTCTGACCACCTTCCAGAGAATGTGCCTTAGCTTTGATCTCTTTTCCCCAGCCTTCCTTTCCTACTACCTCCCTACTATCTTGTTTGTGACTTATTTTCCATTTTCTTTGCGTAGTATCTTAAGAACTCCTTTTAAGTGGCCACATTCACCCTTCTCCTGCCTCACCATGGTAATTTAATCTCATCCTGCACAATTATAACTAATCTACCCTTCCATCTCCTATTGTTTATCCTGACTATCACTGTTACTATTTGCAAACAATGTGCTTCTTTCACCCCTCTCCACCACCCTGGGTCTGCATTTTCTAGTGCTCATTCCTCCACACCATACTCCCCACAGTAGCTCCACCAAGGCACAGTCTAATACCATTTCTTCTGTATATTCATCCTATATACTCGATCAAACCTCTAAAAAAGAAAAAAAGTTCAGCTCTCCTGTCTCACTGTGTTCCTTGAACAAATGATATTCCCTGTTATTTTCTCACTTCTGCTTTCATCCATCCATTAATCCATCTTTCTCCCTTCCCCACTTGAGTTATTTTGATATGTCATGCAAAATGTCACTATACCAATCTTCGCAGACAATCAGTGAAATACCCCAGCAAACATTTATCCTTTTCCTGTCTTCACCCCATCCTGATAAAACTCTCTAAATATCCTCCTCTCATTTCTGTTAGGTCTATATAAAAGGTGCAAACTGCCATTCCCCATTATTCCCCCCATTTCATGGTAATCCACCCCTCTTCCTGAATTCCAATCACTTTTATTACACAAAAACCCTTCTGCTTCTTAATTACTGTCTCAACCAGCCTTCTTCCCTTCCCTTTCAGTACAATCCAGTTCCACTTCTGGCATTCCAAAATGCTTCCTTTTAACTCCCTTACCACTCTGCTGGATAATTTCATCTCTTGTTAGATTACCCTACATGCCCATAATCTACTCAGTGCATTCCCCCTTTTACCCAAATCATTCAAGTCCTCCATATTCACAGACGCATATTTTACCTCTGGCCACTTCTCTTTTTCCCCACTTACTCCCTAACCTACATCCTCTGTAGAGATAGCAATACTTTCCTTATCCCTGAGAGCACCAGCACGTCCAATCATGATTTTCCAAATACAACTTACAACCGGCTAGGCTCTTCCTATCCCTTAATCCCCATGGATCCTGTAATTACACTCACTCTAGTTTTCTTCCTGTTCCAGCTATTTCCCTCCTTCCCTCATTTCTAAAACCCCCTTCCTTATGTAACACCTGCTTCATTATGCAATGTCATTTAGGATGGTCTTCTTCTTCTCTTCCTGCAATACCTATTTACCCTCCACACTGTCAGCCTCCATATCTGTCATAGTCATAACCTATTTGTTGTACACTCTTAACTCCAGAATGCTTTACCAGGCTCCACAGCATCTGATTTTGCTCCACATTTGCTGCCTCCACTGACTGCACCAGTGCCTAATAAGCTCCTTCGCTGGCTGTCCTTCACCAGTCTCTCCATTCCGTGACACTACCCTACTTCTCCTCTGATTGCACCCACTGCAAAAACCTCTTTTCCTAGCACTCATCTCTGGTCATCCCATGCTCCACTCATGCTTTTTATGTAACCTCTATCTGCACTCCCATTGCCTTTTTGTCTTTCTCTATGGAACACCCCCACATTTCTCCAGTCACCCTACCTACCCCATATTCCCTATCCATCTAATTTAAGCACTGCATCTAACAGTCCTACATCACAACCACAATTGTACCAGTAATCCCCAACCCTTTTATTCCCCTCACATGCTACTGAACTCATATGTCTGTTATAGATGTCATTTTATTAGACTGTATTTCAGCTCTGCTGAGATTCCAAACATAGTAACCTCTATCTGGCAGCAGATTAACACTGACCCACCCTTCCTTTAGCTCAGGCAACCCAACCCATCACAAATGACTGCAGTCTGATGTATGCTCCATCCTGTTCTACTGTGCTGTTAATAACATGATCTCTTGCACAATTGTTATTTTGTCAATGCTCCATCAACAGGGAAACCTTGTTCACTGAAATGGTTCTTTGAAGCTGGATATATTTTCTTTAATTTTGCCATATTCATATTAACACAGCATAAAGACCTTCTGAGACTGTGGCCATTTTAGTTGCTTTAGAACCACCACATTGATTTTTATCATCCATTATATTTTTACCACTAGCTACTAGTCTTCTACTGTAAAAATTTGTACACTGACACTTTTTTCCAACCTAAGGGAATAATTGCTTAATTTTTCCTGTGTGGGAGCATCTTTCTGGCTGCCATCTTGCATATATTGAGAGGCCCCTTTCCCTAACAGAAAAGAATTCCAAAATCACAAAACCTTGGATAGGTGGACTTCTCAATAAGCCTAGCTGATGAAGTTGACTTCTCAATAAGCCTAGCTGATGTAGGAAGCAGATCCCCTGCATTGTTTTGAAGCAAGATAAAACATTGTTTTCTCTGAGTAAAATATATTCTTTGAATATTATATCCTGCAGCCAATCTGTGGCAGTTTGCAAAGTTACTGTCCTGCACATTCTTAAAGTACAACTTCACTAGACAGTGGCAGAAATGTTTTGTCAGTGAACTGATTTTCCAACAGTTTAAGTACCATTTAAATAGAGCAGATATATATAAATAAACAGAGGACAAAGAACACAGACACAAACTAAATACAAGGTATAACAAATATCAGAATACTTCTGTAGATAGAGAGGTATGATATCACACAAATGCCTCATTTCTTAGTGTAGCATTGTAAGTGTTTCCCAGACCACATGATTCTGTAAGCACACTTGGAAACCATTGTAACCTTTCCAGCAATGCACAATAATAATATTCAACCTGGAAGTTCAGAGTGACTCTGCAAATCTTGTTCAGCTTAAATTGCAATTTATGGCAACAAAGGGGTTGCTTTATGGATTACATTAGAATAGGACAATAAACAGGACACCAATATATTGTGACTCCCTACTGAAATCTTGGGAGTTGCTTTGCTAAGCCCTGAGAAAGAAATTAATGACATTTAAGAGAACAGTAAATACTAAACATATATCTTCTACTTTAAACTTGCTTTTGTAAGGGGGCAAATGCCCCACACTCCTCAGAATTATATATACCAGCTCAGAGATTGCCATATCTTCAAGGGAAAAAAAAGGAATATTCTGAGAAACTTCTGTCTCAGATAAAGTGTATGTAAGCCTGCATTTTCAGCCAGTTGGTCTCCACATCTCAGGACTTGGCAAAGCAGGTCCCTGTATTTCAAATTATCGCTATGTATTTCAAATAATAAAATTACTCTGGAGCAAACTTCCACCTTGTGTAAATACACTTGTATCATACCTACAAGTCATTACTGACTTTGCCATCATGTGTCTTTAGTGAGATGGTGTTTTATCACCGTGAGTTTCATCCCCATGTATTGTATTGTGCATGCTTGCTGTACATTTTTGGGGGGCTTTTTTCCCTTTTTTTTCACTGCTGTGCAACAGTGGTGTTGATATTTATATTATTTTGCTGACTGTAGGAGGTGTTAACCTCCATTTTTGGGGTGTAGGATGCTTGTCTCCCAGCAAAAAAAATATTTTTGGTGTTTTTTATGGTTGCTCGGCTCACCATTTTTCAGTACATAATTTGTAATGGATGATGATTAGAAAGACAGTGCTTCACATTCATGTAGGTAAACCATTACAGATACCTAAAATAAGGTTGGATGAGTACAGTCTATGGACGTCTCCCACGTAGGAACCACAGAGTGTTTGAAGATCAGCATTGCAATACTTATACACTCTACAGAGACTGAGCAAACTAGTACAAAGATACCTCATAGACTACTAATTCAGTAATGGTACGCTTGGTCTTATACAGATGCCCTACTATGTCCATAGTTCTGTTCATTTTTCTAATCCAGACAGTAGTATTCCAGACGTTCAGTATATTAGTACTTCCACAAAATTTCTATGTGTGTCTGGAGTTCAGGAAATTAATCACACAGATATCTCAGTATAGTTCAGCATATTAATCCCTTCACACAACTATTTCATTGTACCAGTAGTACAGTATACCAGCATATGCATACACACTTGACAATATGCTAATAGTTTTGCATATTAATACTCCAACACAATTACATCAAAGTGACTGTTATTCACTATATTATTACTTTAAAAAATATTCCAATTTGCTCGTAGTTTAGCATATTAGTTTTTTTTCACAGACACGCCAATATGCCTAATCCTGCTTATTTACACACTACCACAAATACTAGAGTGTGTCATTTGTTTCCTGTTGTTCAGGACAGTAATCTCACACAGATACTCCAATATGTAAGTAGTTCTGTATTTTAGCACAACCACACAGTTCAGCATATTATTATTATTATCACTCAAACTGAGTGCCAGCAGGCTTGTTTATTTATACTACAAAGTGGGTACAACAATTTGCTAGAAGTTGTTTTATAAGTACTACCCAACAGATAAACCAATGTGCCACCAATTTATTATATTAGCACTCTCACACAGGCATCACAATTTGTCAGTATTTCTACTTCTTTATATTTCAACACCCACCAATATCACACCATGACAGAAGTTCAGTATATTAGTACTCTCAGACAGATAACAGAATGTGCCAGTAGCTTAGTATATTAGTACTGTCAGACAGATAACAGTATATGCCAATAGCTCAGTATATAAGTACTCTCAGACAGATAACAGAATGTGCCAGTAGCTTAGTATATTAGTACTCTCAGACAGATAACAGTATATGCCAATAGCTCAGTATATAAGTACTCTCAGACAGATAACAGAATGTGCCAGTAGCTAGGTATATTAATACTCTCAAATGGCTAACATAATGTGCCAGTAGCTCAATAGATTAACAGGGAGAGATGGGCATGCCCACCCAGAGTGGGGTAAGGGTTGCATGGGTGTTTCATACACGCATACATATTTAAATAACTAAATATATATATATGATTTATTTTAGTAGTTCCACACATGCATATACACATGCAGGTAGATTATGCTTATTAGTAGTTCTACTCATGCACCCCAAGGTGCATGCAGGTCACTTTTATTAGTAGTTCCACATATAACTCAATGTGGTGGCAGGTCAGGTTTATTTGCGACACCAGTATAGAAGCAGTTGTGACATTCCTGTGAATTAAGCAATGCAAAATTGTATTTACACAATGCCATCATTATGTTTTTTTTTCAGGGAGAGAAGACACACACAGTATCATGCAGGTAGACCCCCCAACATTTAATATAATCAACTCTAGGGTTGCTGCGCAAGGGAAAAATAGGATTCCCTCCATACAGGGAAACCTCTGTTTGTAATCTTATGTTGTTTTCGTAGTCTTGTCCACTGCATAGTTTGTTACACAGCCATCAACAGAACAAGTGCCTTATTTCCTGCTTATTCAGTAATTCCACACTTATACCAGCATTACGGTATGTCATGCTGCTTAGGTCTGTAAGGTTTCCATTAACAGTGTCATTTAAAGACTCATTTCTGTTGTAGATTAGGACTCTTGACAAACAGTAATCATGCTGTAATGCAAAACTGAGAAAACTGTATATCATTGGAAAGTATCAGTAGGTGGGATCATTGTATGTAACGTAGGGTTGGGAATACATGGTAACACAGATATCCAGATACCCAAGAACAATAAACAAAAGTGGACACTGGAACAGAACTAAAGCTTAAGGATGGATAACAGAGAAATTTCTTGCAGAAGAAAAATAACTTGGGAAACTTGTTCTGCAGAATGCAAAGCATGGACAGCTCTCCTGTCCAACAGTTTGCTGACACTTCGGCACAATACATCGGGATAAGTACTGGTGAAAGTCCTGTACACACTGGAACAGGGACAACCTGCCAGCACTGGCAGATAACAGTGAGCTGCTAACATATAGTGTCAAGAGCTCAGCTTCACTAATGAATGAGGGCTTCTAAGGAACAACTTGTGAAAGAAGGAGATGAAAGAGTGTATAAAATAAACAACAAACAGGTATTCTCCTTGATGCTTTTTGCCAGCATCTACTTTAGTGGTAGTGTTTAACCATGGCTACCTTGCTTGCCATAATCCTAGCTTGAACTGTAATTATAAAATAGACTTACAGTGTATATTAAAAAAGTAATACAAGAGGCAGCACAACAGTAAACACAGGAACAACAGAAAAAAAAATAAAAACACCACCCACCCCATCTTTGAGTGCTTTCATTCTATTTTAAAGTCAGCACTTCATCAGAAAAATGGAAGTACTCATTTCATCACCACAAATAAAAAGCCACTAAAAGTTATGTCAGTTAATTATTCAAGCTTCTTAAAGCTAAAATACAGTTCGAAGATACAACATCATTCAAACCGGGCAAAAATGCCCCTATATTAAACTGCAAAAGTACTTTTCTAAGCTATAAAACATTTTAAAAATCCTCCCTCTTAAATCCAAACTTGGTTTTCCAACCAACAAAAAGAAAAAAAAAAGAAAAAAAGAAAGAAATTAGTATACAATATACTATGTTTTGCTAAAGCACTATTACAATCTTTATGTTTTAATAGTATAGTTTTGCTCAAACATACATTTGACTAAGAGTCTAATAGTTTTGCAAATATAAAAGGTAGGGAAAGAAACACACAAAGCTAAATAAATGAGATCCATTAGAATGATATGAAAAACAGCTGCTAACACCAAAAAACGTTTTGTTATTTTGTACTGTTAAAAAAGGAGAGCTATCACTAAAACAGCACTTTGTACAAGTGCCACAATGAAAAATACCCCTCGTATTAATATTTATGATTACTACTACTACCTTTTCCTTGTAAAGTCTTAATGTTAAACCCCTTTGTAAACAACACTTTTGCCATAGCCCCATACACAACTCAGATCACTGCATATTGATTTTCCAGATGTCAAAACTATATTTTAAAACCTTGTTAAGTCCAGGGAATATTTAATGCATAATGCTTAATCAAAGCCACAGTTTTGTCTGCTCTTTTTTGCTTTCCAGGGACCAAAATTATTCAATAGTGATAAAAACTTTTTAGACCTATAGTCTAAAATTTTCTTTTTAACCATATTTAATGACAGAGGATATCCTATAACCAAAACTAATTGTCCAGTAAATCATATTCTTTAACACTACATTACTAGAAGTCAACCTAGTTGTTCTCACAAATCTGCCCTTAAATATATTCTGCTTTTATCTATCTACCTATATAAACACATATACACACACACACACACACACACACACACACACACACACACACACACACACACACACACACACACACACACACACACACACACACACACACACACACACACACACACAAAATGGGCACTAGAAAAATTTAAATACTTACTGGTGGTAGTATTCTTTCTATAACTTTTAGATGTTAAACTATTATCTCTATAAATATTAATAATCTGTGAGTCAAGTGAATTTAAGAAAATTAGTGGTATCTTCAACAACAAAAACATAAAACATCATTGTAGTACCTTTGACTAAAAAACATAATTCTTAAATAAGATGTGTATAAAATACACTATTTTGAAAATAAGTATTTGGTCTTGAAAAAATCCTCTCATTGACCAGATACCAAGCTGGTGTATAAATGTACCTGGGCCTACTATTGTCTCCCCTTTAATCTACTTAAAAATATTGTCAAAAATATTCTCCAGAACTAATTTCAATAAAGTGCAAATGTGACTAATATTAGAATTAGGGACTGATGTCTTCCTACAAAGAAAACTCCTAATCATCTCCACCCCTTGGTCATTAGGAATATTAGTGTGTAATGTAACTACAGCTTCTGTAACAAATAAATAAATAAATAAATAAATATAATATAATTCTTCCATTTAAAATATAACAGCATTTCTATGAATTCCCAAGAGTCCCTAGCACATGATGATACCAAAGGTAAAAATTTGTTTAATTTTTCATCCAAAATATTCCTATAAGTTCAGTTTTACTGCCTTTTGTAACTACAAAATGAAGGTTTAACATGATCCTTATGTGCTTAGGTATAACAAAAAAATAACCTAACCTAAGGTACTTAGCATACAAAAAAATTTAATTAGTTTTTCTGACTAATCTATTCTCTAACAGTTCCAAAAGAGATAAATCCAGAAATTGATAAGCATCATTCAGCTCATTTTTTCTTAAAATTAGAGAACTACATGTAATACTTAATAAATCCCTAACAACATAGATAATAATAATAGCTACGTGTATTCAGTCTCTTTGATGAGAATACTGTTTCTTTGTCTGATTTCATCAAACATAAATTGCGCACTTCATTTAATTCCTTTAAAGTCTGTTTTTCAACTGCTGTAATATTGTAAAATTAATTTAAATATTATGATTTCAAATAACTAAAAACAATTTTCATATATATCTGAAAAACACTCAATGTGTTATTTAAAGGTGGATTAAAACTAGGTTTTTTATTGAAAAATGCAAATGATTGTCCCAAAATTTTGTCAGTTTCATTAAAATTAAACCAAAGTTTAACTTGCACACAAAATGTCTCAACTCAAACTAAACTTGTGCAAAATAAGACCTCGTAGAAGGGACAAAATTCAAATAAAAATAGTGCCTTCTTGTGATAATCCAACAGTGAAAATTGGCTAAATTTATCACATCAGTCCCAAAATATCCTTCATTGTCCAAAACATTTGCATTCATAATTGCTTCAGGAGCTCCTACTCCCAGGGCCTCTCCCTCTATTGCTGTTTCAAAAAAAATTCCCCAGAGATGCAACCTGAGTCATATTCTGATGAACTAATCTATCCACATCTATCTGTGCAATACCATGCCCTTCTTTCACCCTCATCTTTATCTCATTCAAGTATCTTACTATAAGTTTGTCCTGTCTTCTGACCTGTGGCTAGTTATTCACTAAAAAATCAAAACAGGTCACAGCAGTATGCTCAAAACTCCAAGTCCCCTGCTAGTCATCCAGTGGATGTGATATTGTTTTCACACCATTGGAAGTTCCAACTTTTTATTACTACCAGAAAGGAACATAATGTAAACAATCTCATTCACCCATTCTTTAATATCATGTTGTAACGTTTTACATTTCCTATACTTGAGTGTAATCTCTTTCCTATGCAGCCAATCTAAAGCAACATTGTAATTGCCGATGAAGCATGGAAACAGCTGCTCTTAATAATTTCATTATTACGACTGAGGATGTCTTTGTCTAACTCAGATACGACTTTCTCATTTTATCCCATCAACATTCTAATCAATTCCAAAATTGACTTATTAATTAACTGCACCAAATCATGAAATAAGCCACTTTAAGCATTAATTCTATTTGAAACTTAAATAAGCACAGGCCAATAGGGACCCTTTTTTTGGCCAAACACTGTTTCAAAACTAAATCGTCCCAGACTAGCACTTTGTATTTAGACCGTTTAGATTCTAGATCTTTAAATAATTCTTATTGTTCTCTGAACCGACACCTGCATAGCCTAATTTTTTGTTGCTGTCGTTTACTGTGGTGCTGCCTCTTGTTTAGGAGTTAGGTCTGAGTTTTTCACCACTTTAAATAATTTGAACAATTTGGCAGTTGCTGTTTTGTCCAGCCAGGTCCTCAATGTACTACTAATAATGTTGGTGCAGCTCCAGCAATTCTACATGGAGAACAAGGTATGAACTCAGTAGTGAGGTCATCAGGACCTGTACCATTATTTCAGGATTTTCTGAACTATGTATATGTGGAACAAATGCTTTAGTGGATTTGTGGATTATATCTACAAATCCTTTTGGTGAATCAGTTAAGACAGATACTCTACTTAAACTATTTAACATCAGCTGAGCCACTGGCTTTACCTGAGGTTTGATGCACAGCAGTAGTGATGCCACTCCATTAGGGTGGTCTCGCCACTGACCCCAGGAATAACAGGCACATCATTCTAAGTCTTATTTGCAAAGCCATTAAACATGTTATATCTGACCTGATTTAAACTATGATAGTATAAATCTTATCACTCCAGACACATAGCAGTTTGGTTTTGTAAAGGGTAGATCCTATCTAATGAATCCAGTTAACTTCTTTAAAAAAGTAATGCAGACCGTTGACAGCAATCATATGTAATCTCAATGTACCTTGACCTAGCAATGCATCGGACACTATCCTTCATGCTAGCATAGTTAGTAAGCTTAATGCATTACAAACAGTTCTTTATGTAGTAAGATGGATATCAAACTATCTAAAAGATAGAACCTACACAGTGCAGGTAACAGGTGCCTCATCACAGATTATGAATGTGACCAGTGGTGCCTCACATTTTAGTGCTGGGACCTCTTTTTATTGGCGTTTACTTTTCTGATCTCCATACAATGAAACAAGACCTCTGGCTAACCAAGTTTGCAGATGAATGTAAACCGGGAGTCATTTTCAAATCTCGCTCTGATGCCAAAGTCCTTCAGCAAGAACTTAAATTTGTAAATGCCTGGTGTACTAAAAATGGGCTGTAATTAAACACTAAAAAGGGCAATATTGTGATATTTGGTAAGTAAACCCTTCAACCGCAGTACACAACATAGACAACACCCCACTCAAAAATGAGAATGTTGTTAAAGAGTTTGGTAGTTGGGTTGATAATCCCTTCTCCTTTAATCATCATGTGATGGCAGCAGTCAGGAAATCCTTCTACTTAGCACAACTAATTGCCAAAGGAATATCATCTGGATCTGAAGAGGTCATTGGCCATCCCTTATATTCAGTATTTATTAGGCCCGTTACTGAATACAATGCCCCCTTTGGGGTGTACCTCAATTGGCATATCAAGTTAGAAAGTCCACAGAGGTTTCTAATTAAAAAGCTCAGGGGTTAATAAAAAGAAACTAAAATATTAGAAAAGATTGGAAACAATGTTTCTTTATTCACAGTCTTATAGACCTCGAAAAAGAGATCTATGCCTTGCCTGCCATACCATTAGTGACCCAGTGATCATGCATCTCTTGTTTCTCCTCAAATCAGATAGTCCCACCAGTACCAAAACCACTGATCTAAATTTTCATCAGTGAATGAATAAAGCAAAATGAACAGACAGGTTCATTATGCTGTCCCTTCTCCACCTGTGGAATAGACTTCTACTCCATATTAAGCAGAGTGATACATCATTTTCCTTCATACAGGAACTGGATGATTGCATGGGTATTCAGAAATTTAACATTCACAAATTTAATGTTGGCTTGACTGGCCTAGTCCTTCTTGAAAAATTAGGCACAGTCTAAGGGTCGATACTGGCAGGCATTAATAGCCGCAAGACAAAGCTCTCTTGTATTCCCTGTTATTTCTATGAGACTGACCGAGTCATCCTTCAAATATTAGGTACAGTCTAAGAGCTGGTACTGGCAGGCAATAATAGTCTTGTATTTCCTATGATTTGTATGAGACTGGCCTAGTCCTTCTTGAAATATTAGGTACAGTCTAAGGGTTGGTACTGGCAAGCAGTAATAGTTTTGTATTTCCTATGATTTCTATGAATGTGGTTACAGTGAAAAGGCAGACTTACGTTTTACTAGAAAGCTTACAGTTTACACATTTTATCACATTTGTACCACTTGTTCTCCTAAACATAGATTCTTTAAGAATTTTTTTCCTCCTTAGCTGATAGTAAACACAGAGTGGGAATTAGTCCTGGTACATGTACAAAGAATGACTGTTTCTTATCTTACCAAGCATGATAGCAACTCCTTGTGTTTATGGGACTATAGATTGCTGAGAATTAATGCTCTCTTGGTATATAACTTTAACCTGCAATATACTGGTCAATTCATGCTGTACCATTGAATGGCTGATTGGTTGTTATGCACTGTTAATGCAGCAAAAATTATGTTGGATGTAACATCCTGCAGTGTATATTTTATTGTGAATACCTGGTAATTAAATCCATTTCAACATGTAACTCCCTACTGCTTCCCAAACATGTGAAAACATGAAGGTACTAGTACCCTCCATCAGTAGAACACCCTGTATCTGATAATGGTGCCTTGGTGAACAAAAGGGATATACATCCCTTGAATGGCAATGAGGGATATCTTTCCTCATAGCTATATTGCCAAGCCATTTTTTCACTCACTTTAGCAATTCAAACTTAACAATTTCAACTGCTTACTTTTGATCTTTTTTTTGGATTGACAATTAATTACTGACCTCTCCACAGGCAAACTGGGCCCTATAAATCAACTACCTGGATGTGATTACTGCCGACATGTAATCTAACTTTACCTAATTCTCCCCAGCCCCCCCCCATAACACATCGTCCCACCTACCCTTCCAATGCAGTCATGCTATGGTACATTTATTTATTTATTTTTTTTGCCATTATTAAAAATGTAATGAATTCCTGGAAATAGATGAAAGTGCTTATGTCCAATGTGTCCCTCAAACTCAAGTTATATCTTTTATTTTTAAAAAAGTGCTTTGCCTGTAAGTTATTTACTAATAACTGATCTGTGAGAATGTAGATAATGAATAATTCCAGAGTGTAGGAATGAGTACAAACCTTTTTCCTAATATCAGACACAGTTGTGTTACATGTGCTAGGGCACAATGCTGCTGCTGTCCCTAGAATATCAGAGTTTAAATATCAGGTTATGGATATAATAAGTTTACATGTCTTTGTTCCAGGTTCCTCACTCTTTCTGCACTGAAAGCTGCCACACTGGCTACAGAAAGGCCTCTCGAAGGGGACAACCTTTGTGCTGTTTTGACTGTTTTCCATGTTCCCAAGGAGAGATTGCAAACCAGACTGGTGAGTAGAAATTCTACCAAAAAACAAGTCAATTAACAAATGTTAACACTATGGGAAAAATCCTGTTTAGTGACAAAATATGAAAAGCAAAAGTAACACATACTTAGTATTTGCAGTGGAGTAGCAGACATTACTCTCAAATAAAGGCAGTCACCAGCAATCATAGACCGGTTATCCATTTAATTTGCTAATAAAAAGGTACTACATACTGAGGCAAAAACATTTCATATCTTAGAGTGAACCCACACTCATTTAACTATTCACTCATTGATGTAGTTATCACAAAGATAAAAAATTCACCACTCTAACATCTAACCTTGATGACTCCTGCCCAGTCACACTTTCTGGTCTAATGGAAGACCTACAGCACCACCAATTCTTATGCCTGCTCCTTCCTAAGTAATGTGTGATTCGGTACAAATTAAATGCTGCTCTCCCATTCTTCATTATAAGAAAGCAAATTGTTACTTCCTAGATTCCATTTATATCCATCAGCTGATGAAAGAGACAATGCCTGAACTATCTGGCAATCAGAACCAATATTTACATTTAAAATCTAAAATTAGTGTAAAATAAATCATAAAAGGAAAAAGACAAAATTTCAATTATTACCATGAAAAAAGCCTAAGTATTCTCAAATCCAAAGCATTCTAGATAAAAATAAGAAAGCTCAAACCCACCTTGATAATACTCAGCTAATCTATGTATTCCCCTCGCTCTCTTATACTCTTATACTTTACTGTTATCCTGTATTATTCAATTGCAAAAAAAAAAATACTCCTATGTTGCTTTCTTATATTTACTACTACTTTTAAAAAATGCTGTTGCTGAAATCCAGCTGTTTGCCATTTTTCTACTTATATAATATTTGTATAATGACTAAATGTAATCTGTATCTTTTTCTTCTTTCAACTTTTTCCTGGTTAGGGGTTGCCACAGTGGATCACCTGTCCGCTCATGATTGACAGTGGAGTTTTTATGGTGCCGAGTTGCCAGCCCAACGCAACCTTCCACAAATCTGTATACTTTAAAAAAATGCTCTTGCAGTCATCTAGCTGCTTGCCATTTTCTACTTATATAATATCTGTATAATGACTAAATGTAATCTGTATATCCTGGAGCTTTTCTCCCTGGGCCACTGCTGAAAAAGGGCTTCAGCTCAGTCAGACATTCCCGGTCAACAAATGTAAAATAAATAAATAAAAATAAATAAATAAACAAAACATTCTCATCATGTTGGATCTCAGTCCCATTTACTCTACCTTCAGCACAGAACAATACAAAACTGAATTCCCCATCTTAACAGTTCTGCTTCTCCTTCTGCATCATGCTGCCTCCTTCTCTCTTTCCCTCTCTCAAAGAAATTAGCAAATTCCCAGGGCCACTCACTAACCATGTTATGCCTGGAGGTCACTTGCTGTTTCCGTAGATTGTTAAATGTTCTAAATACTTCATAGTTCACTAAATTTATGCATTTATTTATATATTTAATTTTGTTTACAGGGTAGATCGATGAACAAATCTGACCATTTTCAGGTTCAGCTTGGGTTACATACATATTAACAACAGTAATGTATGATTAAAGGTATAACTAAATTATTCAGTGTAGTGACAACAGATGTAACGATATACACATATTTGCAAGATATTTAAAATATACTAATACAGCAATAGTGTAACAGTGGCAGTTAGGTGACATGGCCTGTGTTCTGACGTGCACTTATATTGTTCAATTAGGAATTGTTTGAACTGAGGTCTCTGATTTCAGTGAGATCAGATGCCAATAACTGCCGCAGTTTAGGGGCAAGAACAGAAAAGTTGCAGCATGTAGAATGAAGTTTGTGGATGAAATTATGAGAGGAGGGCCATAAGTAGATTGGCTTTTTAGGTTGCAGAGTGGGTGGCATGAAATTAATCTCACAGGTAGGTAGGATTGTATGTCTTGGCATAGCAGTTTGAAGAGAAGGGAGCTAAGAAGGAGGGTGGATCTGCCTTGAATGGGCTGGCAATTTGCTGTTTCCAAGGTGTTGCATCGATGTTCATGTCGATGAGAACTGGTGATGAAACAGCAGATTTTATTGCTTTGTAAGACAGAGATGTCTAGGGGAAGACCATATTCTACTTGTTCAAGCAAGGTACCTATGCGTAAGGTGGCTCTAGCAGGTTGAAAGAGGAAATGAGATATCTTTTGGGTCCAGAATAATAGGATGCAATTGACTTTGGATCTGACTTTCTAAATGTAGTCTTGGAAGTTGAGGTATTGTACAAATTAAATGCCAAGGCATATAAGTGATGTAGTGGATTTAATTAAGTTGTTTTTGAGATATTTGATACGGAGATGGCTAGGGGCTTTAATGAGTCATGCCTTTGTGCCAAACAGCATGGACTTTGTTTTTTTTTTAGGGTTGAAGTTTTTTTTTTTTAGAACAAAGCCAACTGTTTAGTTGTAGAAGGAAAACTACAAGTTGATTTTTGGATGATGTCATTGAGAAGGGTTAGAGCTGTAGATAACCATGTTATCAGCATAAAGGAGGAGTTTCAGATGAGAGAGGTCAAGAGGAAGTTTATTTACAAAAATGTAGATAATACTGGAGTAAGAAATGATCCCTGAGGAACTCCTAAAAAATCGAAAGCCGTGTCTGATAAGGTAGGCCTAATTTTAACTGTGAAAGTTCAGTTGGTCAGGAAATCTTTGAACCATTGAGTAGATTCAGAATTTACACTGATAACTTTTAAGTGGGATAAAAAGATGGAGTAAGCAACCTGGTCTAAGGTCTGGGTAAGGTTAATGAATACTGCTTCAGTGAAGTTACTTTTATCAATGTTAGTGAGGATGTCATCAGTGAGTGTCTGGACAGTATTCATGGTAACTCTGCCTGCCCAAAATCCACGGTGCTTCTGAGAAACTCAGAGATATTTGTCAAGGTAAGTGGTGAGTTGGTTGTAAATTATTTTTGCAAGGATTTTACCAGGAATAGGATGTACTGAGACAGGACAGAATTTGGAGGTTGAGGAGGTTTGTGATCATTTGGTACAGTAGTACAAAGGTTATAGATGTGTTTTAGTGGGCTGACTATGAAATCTCTGATCTCTACAGTGGTAGAGAAACCAAGAGCAGAGGTTATTAGGACCAGAGGAGAGTCTAGAGGAAGCCCTTCTAGTACAGATTCACTTTGTTTGCTTGTAGTTTTGGAAAAGTAGAAGGGTGGGAGATATTCTGAGGGATTTGGTTGAATTTGTGTGAACGAGGATGTAATGTTCTGCTATGTGGGAAGATTGGAGACATCTCTGAGAAAATCTGCAGGTTAGAAGTTTCCAGTACAGCACAGAACATGGCCAAGACAGAAAAGCTCTTTAGGTGGATTTCTCCCATAGATATTACTTACCTCATCCTAGAACTGCTTGGGGGAGTGAAGAAGGTTGATTTGTTTTGATATGATGTAATTTGCTTTATTCCTGTGTATGGCTTGTTTAACAATGTTCCTTAACTTTTCTCCCTTAACCTAGGCATGGGGTCAATTTTCAAGAATTTACAAGCTTCATCATGTAATTAAATTAGAGTTTTCAACTCTTTTGAGAGCCATGCAGTTATTTAAATGGCTTAGAGATAGTAGGAAAGTGTGTGTTTTGAAGGTCTAGTAAAAGTTGTGAGAATAAGTTGGCAGAGGAGCTTGGGTTGATCGTGTTGAGAACTAGGTCCAGGTCTGATGTTGCAAGATGGGATTTCTGTCTAGTTATTTTTGGGGGAGTTTTTGAACTATAAGAGATAGTTCTAAGGAAATATTTTATTTTCAGATTTTTATTTATTTATTTGTTTATTCTTTGTTGACCTGTTAGCCTCTTTTCAGGGAACACCTGAGGTGGAATTTATACTACTATGAGAAATTTGGCCAGGGCTTCGGGAAATTTCCTGTACTTGTCACTGTTAAAAGTGGGACCCATTTTGTATGAGCACTTCCTGTTTCCATTCTAAACATAAAGGTGGCCCAGAGAAACAGGGAGGCAGATGGAGAGAGAAGGAGATAATCGAGTGTTGAGAGAAATGCAGGAGAAAGACACTATCAAAACTGAAGAATGCATGCAGGGTTCTGAAGAGATGTTACAAAGAAATCTGTTTGATTGACATGAGTCGGCAAATGATGGATGTATAACTATAACCCTTCAGTCAGATAGGTTGTGATATAATTTATTTAAAGAAATGGTTATGCAGAGTCAGCCAGAAAATGAAGGTGATGTATCTTGGGAGGACATTATGGAGAAAATACAAAAGGATGATGCAGAGACAATCCTGAAGAATAGTGGTGAGATGGAAAAGAAAACATATTCAGAAAAAGTGAAAAAAGGCAAAATGGGAGTAGCAGAAACAATAAAGACAAAAGAAAACAAAAAACAGAAGTATGTGGTAAGGACTCAAAATAAAGAGGACAAAGAAGATAGCAGGCATGAATTGTGGGGCAATTTAATACCTCTCTTGGGTGTAAAAGCACATTTGGTAAGAGTTTTTATTCTTATTAACAGAGACAATTTTTGACATTATATTTGTGATTTTTTTAATGGAAAATGTTCTTGAAGAATATGAAAAAAGAAAGACTATAACCCATGCAACCTTTACATAATAAAAGTATTTAACAGGGAGACAAAAACGAAAATTTATGGACAATTTTGAGCAGGGGTGGGAAGAGAGGTTTTGAAAGGACATTTGAAAACTTCATTTAAAGAAGGACTGCACAGTGTAAATGTTTATGATAAAAGGGACTGGTGGATGGGATTGTAATACTGTGTTAAAAATAGAAAGATGAAAAATTATACATATACCAAGCATAAATGTGGAGAGGAATCCTATTAATTCACTAAGAATTTATAAAACTATGAATGTCAGGAAAAGGAATAATGAAAAAATTAAAGGGCTTTCTGTAAATATGAATAGTATTAAGAATACAATAATAAAAAAGGATTTTGGAGTGATGCAGTACATATAATGTAGATGTAATTAAGACACAGGAATTTTTAACAAATAAAGACAGATTACAAGCAGAGAAACTATGGGGAAGAAAGATAATCTGGAATTTGGGAAATAAGAGATGTTTTGGAATAGCCATATTTTGTAGAAATACAGTAAAGTTATTAGATGTCACTTTAGCAAAAATGGGAAGATTAACCATTGTATATTTAAAATGGAAAGAACACATATATAGAATTATAACATATGCTTATACTTATTATAAAGAAAAGGAAAGCTTATTTCATCAGATTTTAGAGTATGTAGTAATCAATATGAATATTATAATAACAGGAGACTTTGTGATTTAAAAGGCAAGAGTAAAAAGAAAGGAAATGATATAAGAAATATGTTAGAAGTTATAAGATATGGTAAGTTAAAACTTTGGGACAAAATGCATAGACTTACAAATGGTATGCAGAGAACTGAAATAGATTATTTTATAATATCTTTAGATTTAATTATAGGAAAAGGGGAGATAGTTGAAACAGAATTTTCTGATCATCTGATCTTAGAGATAAAGAAAACCAATGAATATATAAAAATAGGCAAAGGAATAGAAATGATAAATGAGAGCATGTAATAAAGAAGTTACGGGATTAGTAGTATAGTTATGGAAAGATCATATTACTATGAGAACATTTTTTAACAATTTTTCTGAATGGTTGGTGATAGTTAAAAAAAATTAAAAAAAATTTAAAATGACAATATGATGTCAGAAAAGTAGAGAAAGAAAAATATAAAAGAACATATAACAATGCATTGGAAGATTTAGAACATAATGACAGAACATACTTTTATAAAGAAAAAGAATTATATGAAAGAAATCAGGAAAAATACAAGAATTGTTATATAAGCAAATATATTTTTACAAGGAAAAAGAGAAGTGTTGAGTTACTTAAGTAGATTAGTAAAAGAAGACAGTAGTGTAATGAAAGAAATAAAACACGTAAAAGGGGAAGTAGAAGGAGCTCAGGAAAAGATTATGAATAGTGTAATGCAATATATACAAGAAATGTTTAAATAAAGAAGGCAGTGAAAAAGCATGGGAAGTAAAAAGTTAACAGAAAAAAAGAATATGAAGTTGGAAAAGGAGATTTCTTTATATGAATTAAATAAAGTATTAGGACAAGTTAATATAGATTTGGCTGCAGGACCATATGGAATAGGGTATAAAATGCATAAAAAATTAAAGGACAGACAAAAAAAATTTAAAAGATTTTGAGTTAATGGTTAAATGAAGGTTTTTATGTATAAAGAACTATGTAGTGGAATACTTAAATTTATGTTGAAGAAGGAAGAAAGAAGACAATTAAAAACTGGAAACCAATAGTATTGAATAATAATGATTATAAGATCTTTATAAAAATGATACAAATGAGATTTGAAACTGAAAAGAAAAATATTATGGAGGATAGTATGTATAGAAAAAGGGGAAGGGTTGTCAAGAATTATTAATTATAGTTAGAGAAATAATGGATGATATTATGAATAGAAAAGAATATCATGATAAGAGACCTTGATAAGGCATTTGATACAACTGGACATGAAATCTTATGGGTAATAATGAAAGACAATATTATAAGTTAAAAGTTTAGGACATTACGTATGTCAGCATACAGTAATAATAAAGTAAAATACTTGTAAATGTCTGGATAAGCCAATAGAGCCATATGAAGAGTGGTGTAAGGTAGGGATGCCCAGTACATTATATACTCTTTGTATTAGCTATGAATGTGATTGTATGTGAAATAAATTAAAAAAGAAGGAGGCAGGGTATATAACCACCTAAAGAGTTAAGAATTCCAGTTCTGTTAATGTATGCAGATGACAATATAATAATTGCAAAAAAAAAAAAAGATTTGGATAAAATAAGTAATAATTTGTAAAAAACAAACCACTGAAATGGTTGTGAGAATTCAGCAAAGGTAAAAACACTGTACAGACAGGTCGGTGACCATTCAAAAAACACCAGGCTGAAACGAGTAACTAAAATAGGACCACAGATTTATTAGATATGCCTTGAAGCGCTTTTCATCTGCTTCTTAAGCAGACTTCTTCAGAATACAATTAGTAAAGTAATAATTTGTGCAAATGATTGTCTAGAGGTGGTAGATACGGCTTTAAACAATTAGAAAAGTAAAGCTTTAGGTGATGTAATAAAGATAGTGGATATATATTTTACAATGAATTAAATGTCTGTGTCAGGTACAAAATTTGGGAATAAAATAAAGATGTAAGTAGATTTCAACAGGAAAACAACAAAAGAAATAAAACAAGAAGGGAAAAAAGAAAAAAAAATTTTTCTGGAGAATTTATAAATTATCATTTAGAAAAAAGCTTCTTGATAAATTCAGTACTGATTGCAAAAATAGCATACTTAGCAAGTGTATTTGAAAAGGAATCATTGCAGATTTCTTTTTTCATTTATATGGGGTTCTATATTAAACCCAGTTAAAAAAAGAGAAGTTTTGTATGTAAATAAAGAGGAAGGAGGTTTAGGGTTAATTAACCCAATGGTACATGCTGTTTCATTAAGTTTGTACAAAATGTTAAACTAGATAAATGAAAAAGATAAGACCCAGGATTTAATAAAATCCATGTAGGCACAGTGTAAAGCCTATACGGTATGTACCTGTGTACTCGGTCACAGTTTCCCCTTCGCAGCATGCCATGCATATTAATGATGGCATGCTGCCGAGGAAGAGCCAAGGAACATGGATATTGAATCAGTGTAGGAAGAGGTGTAGTGGTTACTCATGGCTGCAGGTAAGTGTGAGGCTCCCTGTAATGCTCCCTGCCACTTTTGTAATGTTGTGAACTGTGTCAGCTGTCCAATAAGTCATTTTTTATGATGTGTTATGTTATTTTTAATATTTTTAATTTTTTTTTTACTGCATGTTTGCGCGGCACAGTGCAGAGCATAGCAATGCCAAGCTGTGCTCACATATAGACAGCTTACACCTGGCAGACATCTAAAATAGAAACCTGATGTAATTAATTATCATAATTAAATGTATTATTTTGTTTTTCATTTACATTTGTGTGGTGTGTGCTGAGTGCAGCAGAGCTGAGAGCAGCTCATACAAACATGGCAGACACCTGCCAGATATCTAAGAATTGAAACTGGATTAAGTATTTATTTATAGGTGTGTTTAAGTGTGTTGGCATGGCACAGTGCTCAGCAACATTAACAGGTAGTCTGGTAGCATATGTGAAGGTATACTAGTTTTTATAACATCCAACTAGCTACATGGGTAGAGTTACGGCCTTATGTGTAGTAGGTCCTGGGACTGAGTCCATAACAGGCAGAATATGTCTGCAAATGAATGTACAATTTTTCATGAAACTATTGTAAATTTTGGCCCTGCTGCACTCTGCTAAGCACTGTTCATTCATGCTAAGCAGTGCATAAACATGCTAACAGCTACCAATGTTTGCACGCGGCTAAACCTCGCTAAAATTATGGTTTTGCAAGTTGTCTCACTGCTTGGCTTTGCTTAACTTGTTTGGGCACTGCTAAGCGATGCGGCACTTTTTTGAATGTTGCTGAATGACATGTAAGGGTTTAAAACAGCCTATATTAATCCCAATAGGTGGGAATTCTGCAACAGTCATTGGAGTTAAATCAACTGTTGGCATGGCTGGTGGTGTTGGCAAAGGTGTACTCTTTTGAACACAGTGGTTGGACATTTAAGGGTCCAGTATCATGGTCGGGCTCTTTCACTCATCTGGACAGGATGAAACAGATGGACATTCATGGGTTCAGTTCAAGCAGCTTTATTAGACACAAACACATTAGAAATGAGGTTTTAAACTTAAATAAACTTATAAACAGACTGACTACCACACTCATACTTGTTAACACTCTGGCTGTTCTCTCAAAATGGCACTGCTGCCTGCACCTTTTCATTATTTATATGCATGTACTACATCTGGAGATGTTTCTTAAAGGTACATACACATGCTCTGATTTACATATTCCCTCTTTGAGAAATAGTCCATATAGGAAATGACAGTATTCAATTACATGCAATTTGCAGAAATGATCTTTAGACATACAATTATACAAAACTAATTATTTGACATGCAATTATACAAAATTAGACACATATAAAACAATTATGTCCAAGTTGCTGTGTATTTTACACTAGGTCTAGAAATACGACCTGACAGTGTAACATGAAAGTCAGAATTGGATCCAGCAATGGGGACTGTTTTCAAGGAATGTTCAACTTTGAGGACAACTGGGACATCATCAGGAATGGGAATGAATACTGTGACATGTTCTTCAGTGCGAACATTGTCAGGGTTGCTTTGAAATCTAGAGTCAGTATCACATGTACAATGCTGCAATATCATTTCTGATACAGGAAGAAGATATCTTTAGTTTCTCCTGTATTCTATACCCTCATATTACACTAAGTAGGATCTCAGCTTGGTTCATATACCTTTTCACTTGACCAATTCGATCAAAGCCTTTTGCCGTTTGCATACTCACTATCTCTCCTTCTTTTAACGGGAAAAGAAATCTGCTTGTTTTATCATAGGTGAACTTCTGAGAAGAATGTTTTTTTAAAAAGTTGGCTTTGATTGCTCTGTTGTTTTTAGCATTAGGCATCAACAGACTAGAACTGATAGGCAAGGTTGTTCTGGCTTGCTTTGGTAGAACTCTCTGAGTAGGCGAACCTAGTTGGTTGTCATGGGATATATTTTTGAGATTAAGCCAAATTCAAGAAGATATCAGCATTGTCACACTTTGACCTCTCCAGTAATTGCTTTGCACTCTGTATTGCACTTTCAGCAAGGCCATTTGACTGTGGATATTCAGGACTAAGTCCCACTCTTTAGCAAATCTCTGAATCAATTGACTGGCAAACTGAGAGCCGTTGTCAGAAATATTTTTGTGTGGACTTCCATGGACTGAGAAATGATGTTTCATCTTAGTAATAACAGCACTGGATGTTAGGTTAGGTAGCAAATTGATCTCAAACCAGTTAGAATAAGAATCTACCAATACTAAATAATGTTGACTGTTCCACTCAACTATGTAAGTTGCTACTGTTGACTAAGGTAGTTCAGGAATTTTGCTTAGCTGAAGTGGCTCTTTTTGCAAATGCAGCTTAGTACTATTGCACACTGAACAAGAAGAAAGTGCTTTATCAATGTCTTTTGTTAGAGAAGGCCAAAATACTAGCACTCTCACCCATCTTTTAGTAGAATCAGAACTTGGGTGGCCATGATGTAAAATCTGGATGTACTGATGTTGTAAGGAAGTAGGAACAATAACTTTTGGACCTTTGAAAATTATACCATCTTCCATCAGCATCTCATCTTTGTATTTAAAATAAGGTTGCACTTCTGGTGGTAAACAGAATTGCTTTGATGGCCATCCTACATTGATGAAGTGGTTGAGCTTTTGCAAAAATTGGATCAGTCTTTGTATGATCTCTCAGCTCAAATCTCATATTAGAAAAATTATGCACTTCCATGACATCAAAGTTAAAATTTCCTGAATCAAGCTTTTCCATGGTATATCTGGGTGATCTGGATAAGGTATCAGCCAGATAAAGAAGGTTACCTTTTGTATAGACCATTCTGAAATTATACATTTGCAATTTGAGCATCATTCTTTGTAGTCTTACTGAAGCAAAATTTATAGGCTTCTTTAAAATAGCGACTAGAGGTTAAAGGCCAGTTTCTATCTGGATAGCTCGGTCATAAATATAATCATGGAACTTTGAACATGCAAACACAATTGCCAAAAGTTCCTTCTCAATTTGAGCATACTGTGTTTCAGCTTGGGTAAGACTTCTAGATGCATAGGCAACAAGTCTGCCCTCTTGAAGAATAACTGCACCAAGACCGAACTTTGAAGCATCACAGGAAAGAACTACAGGTTTTTGGTCATCATAGTATCTTAATGTAGGTGGGTTAGCACTTACTGTTTGAGGTTATCAAATGTGCTCTGGTGTTGTTCTAACCATGACCATGCAAAATCTTTGCATGTCAGCTCTCTCAAAGGCACTGATAACTTACTAAAGTCAGGAATAAATTTGCCCAAATAGTTAACCATACCAAGAAAACTCTGTAAGGCTTGGACATTGTCTGGAACTGGCATCTCAAGAATGGCTGCTTGTTTAGAAGGATCTGGTTGTAAAGCTATACTGGTAAAAAAATGACCTACATAAGTAACTTCTGGTAGTCTGAATTTGCACTTCAGAGGACTGGGCCTTACAAGTCACTTCACACGCTCTGTCCAGAACTTTCCTGAGGTTTCTGTCATGCTCCAATTCACCATTACCTCCAACCAGTAAATCATCAACTATTACTGCACACGAGTAGCCTGAAAAAATTTGCTCCATTGCATGCTGAAGGACTTCATTGGCAAAATTTATTCCAAAAGGCATCCTGAAGAATATGCATCTACCAAATGGGGTACTGAATGTCATCAGCAATGAAGTTTTGTGATCAAGCATTACTTGCCAAAATGAACTGTTTGCATTTAAGACAGAAAAAACAGTGGCATTTGGCATGAGGGTTGCAATCTCCTCAATTGTACACAGAGGATGATTAAGTCTTTTTTATGTATTGTTCAAGTTTCTTGGGTCAATGCATATTTTTATTTAATCTGAATTCTTCTTATGAGCAGCTATCATGAAAGATACCCACTCAGTTGGTTCTGTGACTGGACAAATCACATCTTGCTGTACCATTTTGACTAACTGGACCTTGACCTTGTCCTGCATAGCTATTGGAAGCCTTCTTGCTGTTCTGACCATTGGACTGACTTCTGGGTCTACTTTCATGGAGTACACAACTGGAAGTTTGCCTAGCTTGTCATTGAACACATCAGCATTCTCTGAGAAAATAGCGCCACTGATGCTGGAACTGGGACATGGAGTCTATGTTACATTATTGAACAATGAAAAGAGCAAACACTCTTTCATTAAACTTGAAAGGTCGACACCAGTAAACAGCGAAGTCATGGAACAGCAATTTTTTCCCAGGGAAAAAAAATCGCTGCTCCGCAAAAAAAAAAAATTTCAAACATAAAATAAAGTGGGGTGCTTCACCCCCCAACACTCCTCCTCCTTAAATATTGCACCATAATGGAAGAAATGGCAAAGTCTCAAAGACACCCACCAATTTTTTTTCCCTGGGAAAAAAGTCAATGTTCCGTGTCTTCTCTGTTTGGTACTGTCAACTTTTACAGCTCAATGAAAGAGCATTCGCATTCATCATTTGATAATGTAACATAGACCCGGGACATGTGCTTACATAATGGACTTCTTTGGTAAAGAAAGTTTAATTCTCAAACTATCTCTGAGACCTAATAATGAGTGCACATGTCTTTGGACTACATAAAATTGCATGCTGTAACTGTTCCCAGCCAAATGGCATGAAAGGACTACTAAGCCTTTGGTTTGAATCTCTTCACCTCCATAAGCAACAAACTTAGCACAATTGCCCAAATTAAGTTGCTCACCAGCTCTCACTCTAGAAAATGTTTCTGCTGACATTTCATTACACTTTGAACCAGTGTCTACTTTGAGCTATGTGGGTTTACCATTGATCAGGATAGTACAAAATACCTCATTTTTTGCCGACAAATCTACTGCATTAATCTTTTCACTTACCACTGATACACCACCTACATAGAAAGTAGGGTTGCAGCTCTCTATATGATCCACTTGCTATTTTTTGAGTGACCTTTCTTAATAACTGAATGAGGCTTGCTTGATTTACAAAACTTTTGAAAATATACTTTATGCTATATGTTAAATCAGTGAACACTTAAAAAAGTGAATGATGATTTATCGACCCTCTTTAAGCGAAAGCTTAAAATTCCAACCACTCAAAACAGCGATTTGTTTTCCCCAGGGGAAAAAAATCGCTGCTCCACAAAAAAAAAACAAACAAAAAAGAAACTTCAAAACATTAAATAAAGTGAGGGGCTTTGCCTCACATACACCCCTGCTTAAATATCCCAACTCTAAGATTGCACCACAGTGGAGTAAATGGCAAAGTCCCGAAAACAGCCCAGCGATTTTTTTCTCTGGGAAACAAATCACTGTTCCGAGTGTTCGGGACTTTCAGCTTTTGCTTAAAGAGGGTCGATAAATCAGCATTCGCTTTTTTAAGCATTCACTGATTTAATATAGACCCTTTTTTTACACTTGTGGCATTGCTGTCCAAATGCTAAGCACTTCTCTCTATTAGACTCATGGTTGACACCACAATTACAACAGTTAACAATAAGACTTGACTTGCATTTTGCTGACTCACCCTTATACTGTACTGAGCATGCCCTTTTTACTGAGCTAGTCTTGGAACTTGCTAGACAGCTATGGAGTTTCCCTGTCACCCCCCACAGGGATTGCTGCTGCCATGTGCTTAGGCCTGTTTCTGCTTGCCATGTGTTGCGTACTGTCTACATTTGCTCTAGAGGCTGTTGAAACTATGCTCTTATCACTTGCAAGCACATATGTCTGACTTTCTGTGAGCTCATGACGAAACTTTATGGCTTTGCTTAACATTAAATCACTGTCATGAAGCAAATTCTTTCTCACTGCAGCACTATTAACACCACACACAAGCCTGTCCTTTATTAATTCATCCTTCAAGTCACCAAATCTGCATGTTCTCGTCTTATTTCTCAAGTCAGTGATATAAGCTGCAAAAGTTTCACCTGGGTTTTGGTCTCTTGTATAAAATAAGTGCCACTTCTAATGTAACATTTTTTCTGGGGGTTGCACATTTCTCTAAATTTACATTTTAAGCACTCAGCGTCCTCTCTGGATTCAGCCAGTACCACAATATGACAGTATGCCACCTCTCCTGCATATATTTCTGGTGCATACACAAATGAAAGCTCTCTTTCAATAGCTTCTGACCCAGTTAATTAAACAAAATGAATGCCCTCATACATGCATCTTTGTCAGAAAAAGCTGCTTGTATGAAAATATCATATTCCTGCTCGAATACTCTCCAATTTTCTGCTATATTATGATCAAATACAAGTGGGCCTTGTCTGCGAAATGCCTCTGCCATATCAGCACACACATATATGCCAGAACTTTATGCTAGTACTTGTAATTATGCCCAACAGCACAACAAACTCCTTGAAATAATGGCACTTTGCCAAATAAGTCTCTAGGACAAGAATACTTTAAAATCATTGTAATTTATGAAACCACTCTTGATCAGTGTAAGAAATACTTCCACATGACGGCACTGTGTGAATAAACTGTATTCTTTGAGATTAATGCACTTTGCCTTTGCAAACAGCACAAGAATCTTTTAAAATGGCTGTACTTTGCAAAATAACTCTGCACAGTATAAGAAACATTCTGAAATGATGGCCTTCTACAAATAAATGCGCACAGCACAAGAAACTTTTCAAAATGGCTGGACTTTGACTGCACTTTGCAATATAACTGTACTTTCCACACAGCAAAATCTTTGAAATAATTGCACCATAATAAAGTACACACTCTGCAAATACTTTGCACAGTCTCAGATACTTTGACCAACTCTAGCTATGCTCTGAATGGTTTTGGTCAATCCAAAATAGCAGTATGTGCCCAAGCACAGTTTTTTACTAAAAAACATGCAGTCACCTTGATCTTTAAGCTTAATTTGCCCTTTTATTGCACTTATTATGCCCTTTTAATATATTATTACTATACTGTTCTTGTGCCCACTTTACTTCAAACATGCTTGTTATGCAAACCAAATTCTGAGCCCCATATGAATAGTTGCTAGTTTTATCAAATATCTTGGTTTTCATAGGTTCATAGGTTGGTACTAGGCTATCGGCCCTAGGGTCTATACAAGCCTAGCCATAACAATTCCCTGGCTATTTCTTCCTGCACTATTTACTTTTCTGGACCCCTGTCTAGTAGGGCGACTAACGTGATCCCCAGGGTGAATTTCCTTTCTCCCATCCAATCATCAAGGTTCCTTTTGAAGAGGGCCAAAGAGGCATTCTGCTTGACATGTATGGGCAGTCTATTCCAGAGTCTGGGAGTCTCTGGGTCAGGAACCTATCCCTCCAGCATGTTTTGTTTATTGTGATGACAAGATTTAGATCCCTGGAGCGTGTGGTTCTGAGGGATTGGGATCTCTTTAAGTGTAGCATGTCCAACAGCTCAGGGTTTGACATGGCCTTGTATGTTAAGCAGAGGTCGCCTCTGAGTAGACAATATGCGACAGAGTATAGCTGGAATTTTTTAAGGTGGTCAGCACAGGGCATTTGCTTTAGGCCTGTGATTCTTTTAGTGAGGTATTTCTGCAGCCTTTCCAGTTGTTGCAGATGTCTTAAGAGGTACATACCAAATGGGGCATTGTATTCTATAATGGGTCTAATGAGGGATAAGTACAGTGGGACAATGACCTCATTTTTTCTTAATGAAAAGCCCTTAGTGATGAGGTGTGCCACATAGAAGGATTTCCTGACTGTTGTGGTGATGTGGTTATTGAAGGTGAGACCACTGTCCACTTGTGTCCCTAAGTCTCTTATCACAATTTTGGTGTTTAGTGTACTGCCACCTATGTAGTAATTCATGGGTACATGTTTTTTCCCAAAGGGGATAACTATACATTTCTTGGCATTGAGCTTGAGCCCATGGCTCTGGCATCAAGCATCTGTTTCTGTAAGGCCCTTTTGTAGAGTATCCACGTCATTTGAGTATTCAATAATGGCTCCCAGTTTGCAGTCATCTGTGAACTTTGTTACCCAGAATCCCTTAGTGTTGGCCTGTGCTTCAGAGAAGTAGATGCAAAACAAGAGCGGACCCAGGACTGAACCCTGAGGTACTCCACTTGTCACTTGTCTGGAGATGGATTTGGAGTCAGCTACTTTTACAGTGTGGGTTCTGTCAGTAAGCCAGTTGACAACCCATTGAGTGACGTAGGGATTAATGATTGAACATTTTGTTTAATTAAGAATGTGGTTTATGCCTTTTGTTTGCTTAATAATACATTTTTGTGCTACTCGTTTGATTAATAATTTGTTTTGTGCCTTATAAATGAGCCATTTCATTTTCTTTGCTAAATAAATCATTTGTGCAGTTTTCTTTAGCTTAGCTTGTTTCTAGCCCTTTTTACATTTGTTTGAGCTCTGTTGCACTCAACCAGCTTAGTTTGCCTTCACTTTCAACTATGCACCTCATGGCTCGAAGAAGTACCTCTTCTCATCTCAGTTCTGACACCATGTTGCTCATCTGGTCAGGATAAAACAGAAGAACATTCATGGGTTCAGTTCAAGCAGCTTTATTATACACAAACACATCAGAAATAAGACTTTGTACCTTAAACTTAAATAAACTTATAAACAGACTGACTACCACACTCATACATGTTAACACTCTGGCTGTTCTCTCAAAATGGAACTACATGTGGTCAGCATGTATATGCATGTGCTACATCTGGAAATGTTCCTTAAAGGTACATACACATGATCTGATCTACAGGCTCCTTTTAAAAACTATGAACCCTGGCTGATGCAGGGTGGACTCCAGGGCTCAGAGTGTAAGGCAGAGACCTGGGACCATTTGGCCAGGGAACACACCATTGTTACTTGTATTCCCCACAGAGGTAAGCGGTGTCATTACCATTTTGACTACCTGAAAAAAGGAGGAAGAAGGGAACCCTGGACACCTGGATCCAGGAAGCTCCATAAGTATGTAAGTATGTCTTCCTTTGTCTAGCCAAAATGCAAGCTGAATATCTGCAAAACTGGTAGGCATAATGGTGTGCTTCTCTTCCAACAGCTGCAGCTGATAAGGCTCACAATGTCGAGTCCCATGCTGGGCGCCTGGCCAGGTTGTGCTGTGAGCATTATAAGTATGGATTTAATATGCCAACTGTAGTGCAATAAACAAAAAAAGGGTAAAGCATTTATTGCAATGAAGTATAAACAAGAAAAACTGTATTGCAGTAAATGGGCATGTAGATCTGTTGTGCAATAAATGGACAATTAGAGCTGTAGAGCTGTAGTGCAATAAATGAACAATAAAAATTGTATTTCAATAAAGCATTAGCAATACCAGTACCAGTAAGCAACATGTTGTTCAGCAAGTTGTGTTGTCAAGCAGTAGAGCTGTATGCATTGATTGTCTATGTTAAGCTTGCTGCAGTCAAATGTAACACTGTAATAGCTGTAGCCAGCAAATCTAATGGTCTACAAACTGTATTGCTCAACTCATAGTACTGTCCAAGGCTGTCTCCAGGCCAGTATTGGTCATATAATGCTCTCTCTTCCTCAAGCATCAGGTAATAAATGTATATGGGTGAGGTAGCTCAGTCCATGGGCAGATATTGTGTGTGGACTTCATAGATATTTCAAATCAGTAACAATAAAATGTGTTCACTAGTATTGTTGATTCTAAACTACAGTTTTTTTTTCATATATGCAGTATGGTTGTATTCCATGCATGTGTATTCTACTGTGACTGCAGTCTGGTATAACACTGTAATCTTCCCTGTGCTTAACAGCTATGCAACTATCTCTTGCTGTCTTCACTCTGCAGTATCCAAAGCAAATGATATATTGTACTTTGTATATTTCGTATATAATGTATACTGCCTTTGTTATTCTAGCTAGAAATTTATGATAAGATTGTATGCCTGTTTTTTTAAGTTATCTCTCTCTATGTATGTAGAAAATGTGATTGTATTTATTTATTTTTTGTATGTGGAGCTTTTCTCCCTGGGCCTCCACTGAAAATGGGCACTTTTTGGCCCAGTGGACCATCCCAGTAAACAAATGGAAATAAAATAAAATAAAATAAAATAATAGTAGTATAATTCCAGAGGAATTTCCTGTAACTTGTATTGCTGAATTCATAGTATAGTTCCAAGTGATCTCCAGGCAGTATCAGTCACTCAATAATCAGCAGTGACTCAGTAGCACAGTCTGATAAATGCTTTGTATCCAGTACATTTTGCCACACACAGTCCTGGGTTCGAATCCAGTGGTATATAGCACTACATTTTCAGTATCAGTCATGTAATGCACACATTTTCTCTCTCACCAGGAACACAACAAATATATGGGTGAGGTGGCCCATATTATGAGCAGATAGTGTGTTTAGACTTCACAGAATGTTAACATCAATACCAAGAATGTGTTCATCAGCATTGTTGAGTCATAAATATAGCTGTGTAATCCCAGTATGGCTGTATCCCTTGAATGTCTGTACTAAGTTGCTGCAATCAGTTATTACATTATTTGCAGATGCTCCCTGTAGTCACAACTATATGGGTTCTACTTCCATGCCTGCAAACTAAGGCATGACGGCTGTCAAGTTAACCTACTGTACACAAGCATGCCTCTCAGGTGTCATGATTTCTTGTAATATAATTAAAACTGCCTAATCCATCTGTCACATGATTAGCAGATAAATTAGTACCTGGAATGCAATGTATTACCAAATCCGTTTACAGAATACATGGGTAGTTATATAAGTCCACATTATGTGAAACTGCTCTGTGTAGTGGTGTACCTGCATTTGTTACTGCTTGGCCCATACTGACCCTTGCTAACAGCTTCAGAGGTATGTACATGCTACATCAGTTATGGGAGAACTGATGTCACTTTACTCAAACCTGACACTACACACCTGTAGAGTATATATTTCAGTGTTTTCAGGGATATAATCTGCAATGTCAGTAATGGAATGTTTCTCCACCCCCTACACCCATTATCTTCATTTACTTATTACTATTATTTATTATTATGATTTAATATTAACATAATTTGTAAAAGTAACCATATTTTGGAAAAATGTGTTTCATTATTGACATGTTTTATTATGATGTAAAATAACACATTTTGTTAAACTAACTATATACATTGGAAATGTGGTTGATTATTGTTATGTTTTATTATGACGCAATATTAACATATTTGTTAAGCTGTTTTGTTGGCCCTGTGGTTTACTTTTTACTGCCATGCTTTTATCAAACTGCATACCTCTCAGCCTGGAAACATCAAAAATTTGGACAAAGGCCCATGAAAAATAGGTGCAGATCTGTACTCTGATTAATATAGAATTTGCATACATAATTACGTAACCCCATCCACCCCAATGGAATTGTGGAGTACCAACTTTCAAAAGCAAACCAATGAACAGGCAACCATGGCCCCAGACCCTGTAGTAAATGGTAATCATTTTTTGTAATTTGTAGCAATGATGGTCACTGAGAAAGGAGAAGATGATAAACCTTAGGATTTTGTATTTGGTGACCTACAGTATGTGGGTTTTGTGGTAAACGTAGGGCATTTAATGGTAGGCAATATTCTAATCTTAGCAAAAGAATTTTATAGTTTGCTAGGACCCCCAAAATTAATTCTCCATGACCTACCAATCAGTGGTGTAGCTAGAGTTTGTGCCTCCCTGGGCTGTCTTTGAGTTTGCCACCCTTCCCCTCTCACAAAATCATGGTTGATAAATGCACAGTGGATGAACAATACGGCGTACAACTGGAACCAGTAAGATATACTTTTATTTAGTGCTTTCATCAGCTGTTAAGCTATTGACTTCATCAGAATAACAAATTAATTCAATTGCATTGCATTATATACTCTTAAAACATGTAACTAAAACCAATTAGCTGAATTTCTTCCAATCAATATATAGAGATGTTAATTTAAATCAAGTTAAAAGTACAGCAGCAGGGTGAATAACAAGAAATACTATGACAATATATTGCACTGACCCTAGACCTATTTAATCCCTTACAAAGTACACAATTTAAATAAATATATTAACAACTAATCTAAATGTGAAATTCTGCCTTTAACTTAAGATAACTTGATATAGAGACTGTTTCAGTAAGACTGGGGGGGGGTAGTGTTGCATTTAAGCTGCCACATTAATTCACGAAACTCTAAAAATAATTCAAAAGGACTCCCACTATCCTTGTGTCTAACCTGCTCAATGGCAGTAACCTTGAAACAATGATTAGGCTTATCTTTGATATGCTTATATAGTGCATTTTTTACACTGCATTTCCTAATGTCATATAAATGCTGATAAATTCATTTGTTGAAATTATTAATTATCTTCCCTATATAAAATCCTTGACAGTTTTGACAAAGAACAATGTAAACCAAGCTCTTACTAGCACAGTTAAACCTTTGTGAAAGGTATACTTTCCCATATTCCTGTATAATGAAACCATCATTTTCTAAGATATAGGAACATTGGTTACAGTGGCTGCACTTTCTCATAGTGCCTCTTTTACCAGTAATTACATTCCTTTCCAACAAATTTTTAAGCGACTTGCTAGAATAAAATGTTTTGCGTTACCATTTAACTGTGCTAGTTTTGTGAATTGATGTGGCAGCTTAAATGCAATGCTACCTCCCCCCAGGTCTTACTGAAACAGTCTCTATATCAAGTTATCTTAAGTTAAAAGCAGAATTTCGCATGTATATTAATTGTTGATATATTTATTTAAATTGTGTACTTTGTAAGGGATTAGATAGGTCTAGGGTCAGTGCAATATCTTGTCATAGTATTTCTTGTTATTCACCCTGCTGCTGTAATTTTAAATTGATTTAAATTAACATCTCTATATATTGATTAGATGAAATCCAGCTAATTGGTTTTAGTCACATGTTTTAAGAGTATATGATGTAATGTAATTGAATGAATTTGTTATTCTGATGAAGTCAATATCTTAACAGCTGACTAAAGCGCTAAATAAAAGTATATCTTACTGGTTCCATTTGTGCACCATGTTGTTCATCCACTGTACATTTATTTAAATCATGGTTGAATGGGGCCCTCATATACAGCCTTCCCCCCTGCAGCCATTCCAATGTCCCATTACTTGGCTATTTTACCCCATTTACCATAAACACTGTAATGTGCATACTGCTTTACTTCTACAATAATTATCTGGATTTTATTTAAAACTTTTATTGTACATTTTATAGCACAAACACTAATAGACATCTGCTAAACAAAGCAATACAGTCTCACAATAAAAATAGACTTAGCATTAAAACTTCTCTGCCCTTGAAGCTCATATTCATTGAAACAGCATTGAAACCAACATTCAAAGAAAATGCATCTGGCCATTGACGGATAAAGATTACCCTTGGGCTGTTTTCAAATCATAGGCCCCTTGCACACAAAACATGCATGTGTGTTCTTTGATACACCTTCCTGCTTGTTTTAAATTATATTCCCTGTCTAATACGGCACATTTGTTAGACCTTTTAAATTTATTGTTTTGAACATTTTTCCAGTAAGCACTGTAACAAAATGCATGAACCAATAATGACAAAATTGCCCCAATTCAGAACATTTCTGTAATAAAAGTCTACTCAAACTTCTACACTCCTCCAGTATCAGTAAATATGCACAATCTCTGCAAAAGTAAAAGTCATCTAAATAATTCCACATTAAAGAGATTTAGAATGTAACTAATGAGGGCAGCTGCAGTGGTGCAGCTGTTAGCATTGTCACTTCACAGCAAGAGATTCTCCGGTTCAATCCTCAGCTGGGGTGCCTTCTGTGCAGAGTCTGCATGTCCTCCCTCTGGTTGTGTGGGTTTCCTCCAGGTGCTCTGGTTTCCTCCCACATCCCAAAGACATACTGTAGGTTGCTTGAACACTCTAAATTGGCCCAAGGTGTGAGTGCATGTGAGTGCCTTCTGTGGAAGGTTGGGCGCCGGACTGGTAACTCGACACTGTAAAACTCCACTGCCAAATATGAGTGGACAAGGTGATCCATGGTGCCAACCCCTAACCGAGAAAAGCTGAAAGAAGAAGACTGTAACTAATGAAAAGGTTGCTGCTAGCAAACAACTTTATATTTAATTGTTTCATCTACAAATAAAGTCCCTATTGACCTTGAGGAATAAATTGCCGATCTTACATTAAAAAAAATGATAAGCTAGTTATATTGCAATAGGGAATGGATGGCAAACTGATAACAGATTCATAGTTACTAGGTATCTGCACCAAAGAGGATATTCTCAGGACTGCAGCATCCACCCCCTTTAAATGTACAACAGAGTACAATGTCATCAATCCATCGACATACTGTGGGAGTAGAACCCATAGCCTTCTGCATCAAGAGCAAGTATTCTACCTGTTGTACTACCACATAAGCAACACTAAACTTCTCTCTCCCCCTGAAGAACTGTACAGCACAAGAAATCTGGAAAAAGCCAAAATTTATTTGGGGGGGGGGACAAAGGCCCAAAACCAAGGACACATTTTAAACATTGCTTGTATAATCTTAGAAAAGTTGCTAGAATAAAACGTTCTGTGTTACCATTCATTTCCTAAAAGATAGGAAAACCACAACTGTTAAGCGGAACAGACCAAAATTATGAGCCAAATATTCTGGTGGTATGGGAAGAGAATTTAGGCTCTTGCTTATGTACTCAAGTTACAGGATTTGAGTCTGGGTACTCCTAACGACCAGCCATACTTAAGTGGGGCATTACACACACACACACACACACACACACACACACACACACACACACACACACACACACACACACACACACACACACATACACCATAAGTACTAAAATAAAGATAAGAATCCAGCTCTTGTTCACACAGTCCTGTAAAGTAAGAATCTCTCAGATCACACATTCAGTCCTGTAAAGAAAGAATCACAGTCCTGTAAAGTAAGAATATCTCTCGGACAAAATGCAGCTCCTCTTATAAGAAACAGATACACTAAAATCAGACCAAATTCAGCTCCCATTATAAATAAGAAACTCACTACAATAAATGAATGCACCTGTTTGCTCCCTCAGCTCCCATTTGTTCTCTCAGACATAAAATATGGACATTGCAAGCTCGTGGACAAGAAACACACACCATAAAGACTAAAATAAAGATAAGAATGCAGCTCCTGTTTGTCATAAATATTAAAATAAGAATGCAGCTCCTGTTTGCTCTCTCAGCGCTCGCACACACTGCAGCTCCTGTTTGTTGTCTTGGATAAAATACACTAAAATAAGAAGCTCCTGTTTGTCATACTAAAGTTTGTCTCAGACATTGCAGCTCATTTCTCTTGGACATACCAGGACAGGGGAAGAATGAAGTGCTCTGCCTGAATAAGAGGAAAACCTTGCTGACCAACTATGCTGCTCTTAACTGTTACACTTAAATAAGTTTAAATTGCAGTTGAATTATGAAAAACTGCACTTGATGATGTCAAGAACAAATTTGCCTCCTCCCCCCAAAAAAACTAAAAAAATGGGAAATTTGGAAATTAAAGGAGCCAATCAAGAATTCATTGCACCCCAATACTCTGCCCTCAAAACCAGAATTTACCAAGGAATTCTATATGGTTGAGAGGTATGCCATACTGACTATTATGTTACCTAATGCTGTGTTGCACACAATATCCATTAATATGTACTTGGATGAATAAATATGATGCTCAGTTCTGTTAATACTAACATCGGCTTGGTTATTATTAACCATACCTTACTGTTATACCTCATTTACCACAGCATGTCAAGGTAGGCTGGTTCCAGCTGATCCCCCTACCTTGCCCCAACTGGCTATGGCACCTGGTCCCAGCACACCTGAGACCCCAGACCAGTGGTGCCACCTCTGCTGTCCCTCCACTACCTGCTGCATTGGATAGTACTGACACAGGGGACAGGGCCTGATCACCCTCTGGGAGTGGTGGTGGAGGGGTTGTTGCCAGCCATGTAGAGCTGCTGGTCTTGGTGTGCAGGATAGTCCACCATGGCTATGACTGCCACCTGCATCGGACTGAGGGCATGCTGGCCACCCTGGTGGGGCAGTCTTGCCCTGGTGACCAGCCTTCAGCACAGCCACCCTTGGGGCAGTGATGGAGCAGTGTTGACAGTCTCATGGGTGGGGATATGAGTCACACTGCTGCTGTCTGGAGGCTCTTGAAACTCGGATTCCACAATACCCTCCCTATCCAAGGTGTTTATCCCACTCATGTGTCACACACCACCCCTGTCTCATGTCTTGTCTGTCTTGTCTGTTTGCAAATACATCCTCACCCACCCAACTTACCTCCCCCACACATACCTATGTCCCTTCCCCAATATTGCACTCTCAGCTTAAAAAACATGAGGGCACCTTGCCCAAAAAAATATCATCCCATGCATAGCTCTCCATTTCACACGTGTCCACTAGATACAAGTAATTCAGTCCAATTGGCTTGACAATGCAGTTATGTTGTCCTCATCCCTCTCTCTGTGGCTTGAGAATCCAAATTCATCTACAAATTCTGTCATGCTGCACAGTTGCTGCTGTACAACAAATGGATAGCTATGTTTTTTCCTAGACCCTTCCTGCACATCCCTCCCTGCCTTTCAGCATGTTTTTCCCACTGCTTGCCCCCATTTTACCACTTTCCTGTGTCTCTTCTTTTTTCTTTTCTTTATATTATTTAGTGCAGCTCTGCATGACGCACCACATCTCACAGCTTCTCTAAGCTCAACTAAATAGAGCTATAATGATTATATGTGTTTCTAACATTGTAAGACACATACAAAATAAACACCTCTGCTGTGTTTCAAACATGAGTCCATCACACCTGCAGCACCCTGCATTAGCCAGAAATGCCACACAACTCTTAATTAAAACAAAGAAGAGACCCAAGAGAATAAATGTTCTGCTGAATAAAAGTGTTCCAAAGTAGAAAAAGATAAGCTAGCAGCAGTGGTGGCTGGTGACTTCAAATCAAAGTGGAGCTGCAGGAGACAGCTGAATGGGTGGGGTCAATGGGAAGGGGTGCGGAAAACTAGAAAGGGGAGGGGCTATGCTTAAAACCACAAAAACTAACTTTAATTAAATACGCTGCCCTGGGTGCCAAACTATCATTATGAGAGTCCAATCAAGACAAAAATAAGTGTAGAAGAATAAAAATATTTCAATGCATTGACTGCATGACAGCTTACTTAATATCTAGATGGAAAGAAAAGGTTGTGAGGCATGAAAAAATAAATTACTTTTTAAATACATTACTGGAATGCCAGTCAAAATCAAGTATAAGAAAAACAAGCAGCACTCAACTCAAACCCCTTCTCCTTGCACTGCAGTTCTAATTATAATTTATATTCAGTTTTATTAAAGTACCAAGTAACATGCTGAAAGTAGAAATCTCTGTGATGCCCCCACTTGTAAAAATGTTTCTTATCCAAAAAAGACCTGTTGCCTGACAACTATCTAATTGTTTCATGGGGAAAACATGATCAAAGTAAAAAATGAAAAGCAAACAAGAAACAAGCTCAGGATACATTGCTTAAAGGATTACTGTACAGGTTATGGACCACACATGATTGGCATTCTGTTTAGTTTACGGGTAAAGCCTGTAGAGATGACTGGAAGTGTCCAACAAGTGTAATGAGCTTTTTAAAATAATGTAATCCTATCCTTCAATACCATGGCAACAACAGAAAGGCTTTAAATGTTGGCAATTCTTTAACAGTATGCTTATTAAAGCTTACTTGCATCTTACGATCTCAGACAAGCTTACCTTGTCATTAAAGCATTGCTACTTAAACACAGAGCAACAGGCACTTTCTGAGTAATAAGCATAAATCAACAGTACAAAAATATGACAGAAACCAGACCATTCTGCAAAATCAAGGACAGATGAAAAGCAACTGTAGTACTTGTGTCTACCTTGGATGGGGGGACACTCTGCACATTTACACTGCATAACTACTCCTTGCCTTGCTTGGACACATCCAGAGTCACTACATGGGGGAATGGGGTGCAACAAGTATGTCACAATTTGAAATGTCTCTGGCTGATTGTGATGGCCCTGACACATTTGTCATACCTCTCAACCTCAGAGCAAGAAATCTGGACAAAGCCATACAAAGAAGTGGGACAAAGGCCCAAAAATAAGGACAATTTTTAAATATTGCTCTTATAAACTTGGAAAAATAATAGAATAGGTCTTGCATTAGTATGAATTTTCTGAAGGGTATGAAATCTGAAACTCAAATGTCTGTCATTATTTTCTAACTTCAGTCTTTAATGATTTGTCACTAATTTGCCGAAAAAAACCCCCACAATTTTATGAAAAATGGACCAAAAATGTGAAGCAAAATATAAAATAGCCACACAATACAGCTGGGAACCTGTCAAAGAAGGGACGCTTTAATATTAGTACTGCTAACTTGAGCAGCTGACAAAATAAAAGAATCTACATACATTTCTGAAATAAAAGTAATCTATAACTTTGATTATTACAGTTATTTCTTAATTGTAAACCCTCCATGTTTTCTTCCAAAATTGCTATTTTGCGGAGGGATTATTAGGGGGAAGAGCAACATTTTGAGCCAAAATCGGGGACAGTTGAAAGGTTGGTTATGCCTAATTCTATAAAGTAATTTATTTGCATGTACCTCTCAACCCGTTAATGCAATAAATCTGGACAAGGCCAAATATATTGGGGGAACATATAAACTGTACTAAAAATTGCTCTTGTATAAACTGAGACAGTTGATAGAATAATAGGTCTTACTTTAGCATGCATTTTTGTGAAGGTTATGAAGTCTGAAACTCAGTGTATCATTTAGTGACGTAATTCCTAAATGATTTGCCAGAAAACCACAAATTTTATGAAGAACAAACCAAAAATAAGAAGCAAAAAGCTATTCATTCTTTGAAAATCTGGACAGTTGGGAGGTATAGTTCAGCTGGGCCTGTCTGAGCTTGCCACCCTTCCCCCTCACAAAATCATGGTCGAATGGAGCCTCTGCAGCCATTCCAATGATCCATTACTTGGCTATTTCACTCCATTTACCATAAACACTAATGTGCATACTGCTTTACTTCTATGATGATTTGGACTTCATTTGAAAGTTTTATTTTGCATTTTACAGCACAAACACTAAGACATCTGCTAAACAAAGCAATGCAGTCTCACAATGAAAACAGACTTAGCATTACAACTTCTCTGCCCTTGAAACTCACATTCATTGAAACAGCATTGAAACCCACATTCAAAGAAAATACATTTTGCCAGTGGCAGATAAAGATTAATTTTGGGCTGTTTTCAAATCACAGGCCCCTTGCATATGAAACATACATGAGCTCTTTGATGCACCTTCCTAATTGTACTAAATTATATTCCTTGTACAATACAGTACAGTTGCTAGAGGTTGTTTTAAATTTGTTTTGAACATTTTCCAGTAAGCAATGAAGCAAAACGCATGCACCCATAAAGACAAAACTGCCCAGTTCAGAACATTTCCATCATAAAAGTCTACTCAAACTTCTACAGTCCACCATTATCAGTAAATATGCACAATTCTATAGTCCACCATTATCAGTAAATATGCACAATTCTACAGTCCACCATTATCAGTAAATATGCACAATTCTATAGTCCACCATTGTCAGTAAATATGCACAATTCTACAGTCCATTATCAGTAAATATGCACAATTCTACAGTCCATCATCAGTAAATATGCACAATCTCTGAAGAAGTAAAAGTCATCTAAATAATTCCACATTAAAGAAATCTGTAACTAATGAAGAGGTTGCTGCTAGCAAACACCTTTATATTTCATAGTTTCATCAAAAAATAAAGTGTCTGTTGCCCCCGAGGAATAAATTGCCTATATTACATTACAAAAATGATAAGCTAGTAATATTGCAAGAAGAAATTAATGGCAAACTGATAACAGGCTCATAGTTAGTATCTTCACCAAGGAGGACATTCTTAGTATGCAGCATCCACCCCTTGTGGGAGTAGAACACACAGCCTACTGCATCAAAAGCAAGTACACAACCTGTTGTGCTATTAACAATGCAAGCAGACTCCCCATAAGCAGCACTAAACGTCTCTTCCCCTGCAACTCTCAGCTCCTTGTAAAATCTACTCAATACTCATCTGCATCTCAACTTCGCAGCACAAGAAATCTGGAAAAAGCCAAAATTTATTGGGGGGGGGTCAAAAGCCCAAAACATGGTCCATCTTGCAGTCCAAATTTGTGATTGGTCCTGCCTGCTGCTGCTGCAGTCTGGAGTGCCTCCATTTTGTCACAGACTGCTGGGTATCTTGGGGCTGAGATGCCTTTCTCCCTGTCTAGACTGCTGAGAAAGCAGTCTGAGAGCATGTGCACATGCGTACACTTTTGGGAATTTACAGGTTTTGATTTTGTGTTTCTCTGTTCTATTTTTATTTGTTTTTTAGGTGGGTGGGCTGCAGTCCTGCAATCCTATAGCATGAGCCACCCCTTGATAGCAGCTGAACAATCCAAAGCAACAAAGGACCATGTAAAAATGACCAAAACATAAAATAAAGCTTTTTTATTGAAGCAAAAATCTTTCAGTACTTCAGAAATAGGTAAGCGCTTTCACCATAGGGCTCTGTCAAACCAGAAAAACACACAGGCTTAGCCTTCATCCACTTATATAATTATACAACGCCAGTCACATAAAGAGATCAATTAAACAATAAAATGAGTGCTTCCATTGAGGCAGTAAGCATTAAAGAGACAGTAGACATTAAAACCATATACTTTAAAAATGTATCAAAAACTAGTACAGCATCAGAGAAATAACTTTGAGGAAACTTCAGCATAATAGTACACATTATAAAAATGCTCAATGTGTAACAAAGGGAATTAACTAACTCATAGGGCTCTTGATTTCAGTATGGGTTTCAATGGGACTTTGTCATTAGGACCTAGTCCACAGTCTGCCCTTAGTCTAATTAACAATTTAACTTCTCTGCTTTCTGTATGGTTCCTAATATCACCACCACGTTTGTTAGGTAAAACCACTTCAATGATTACAAATTTAAATATATGTAGACTACCTTCCTGTGAAACGTGTTAGACAGTACACTATTTTCTGAGCCAACCCTAATGTGGTAAAGATGCTCTCTGATCCTGTCTTTCAGGATTCTGTCAGTCTTCCCTTTATAGAATGACTGACAGGATGCGCACTGTGCTAAATAGACAACATGTATATAGCAATTAGCCTTAGCACTGAATACATACTTATGGCCAGTGTCCAGATGCATAAAAAAGCCGGTGATATTTATACTCTCACAGAAATTGCATTGTCCACATGGACTTGTAACTAATCCATTAGGGTCACCACCAGATACCACAGAATCTTTTGGATAGCAGAGCATCCTTTTAAGATTAAGTTTATTTTTATATCAAAAATGTGGTGTGTCACCTGTAATCTATCTAATGTCTGGGTCTGTTGTCAGAATCCCCCAATGTTTCCTAATAATGTCTGTAATGACATTAACATCAGTGGTATAAAATAGTGGATTCTCACCTCCCTAATATTAACATAATTATCCACAGAAACTTGTTCAACCACCATCTGTGAGAAGTATGGCTTGCCACATTATCCCTGAGGCTTGGTATTTCACCTAGTCTTTTGTCTATTTCAGTGCTACTATATCCTCTCATTAATAACTTACTTCTCAAATCTGATAATTCCTTATGAAAATCCTCATAAGATACATTCAGCCTGGAGGCTCTTGCACCTTGTCCTTTCATAATGTTCCTAAAGACATAATTAGTGTGTATACTGTTCCTATGCAACAAGGTGTTCTTATAGCAGGACTTTCTGTGCACCCTACTATTAACCAAGCCATTGCTTAACCTCTCAATCAGAATGTCTGGATACTCTATTTTATCCAAAGATTAGGGAGTTGCAGATTTCAAGTAGTCTGTCATACCGTTCAACTGTTCAAAAAAGACATTCAACTGTTATATTGTACCATTTCAAATGAAAAACAAATCATCGACAGAATATCGATAGAATGGGACATAATCCTGAAAAAAATGCATTACAAAGCATACAGTCCTCTTCCCACTTTGCCATAAACATTTTGGCGTAGCTATTGGCACACGCCATCATTTTGCAAGTAAATTTCATGGTCAGACATAAAGGCATTATTTTCAAGTACAATTTCAATAAACATGCATAGTAGATCTATAAACAAGTCTGAATAATCACTATGCCTGGATAAATATTCATGTACACATTCAACACCTTGTACATTTGGGATCACTGTAAATAAGGATTGTACAGCAAGTGTCACAAAATAATATGTAGTGGTAGTGGATACAGTAGTAATATAGGCAGAGAAATCCAATAAAAATTGCTTTGAATCCTTAGGTTCATACTAGGCTAACTGCCCTTGTGAGCCATTGTACGCCTAGCCAATTATCCCTTCTGAGACTCAAACTCTGCACCTTGTGTTTGTAAGGCAAACATCTTAACCATTAGGCCACCCTCCCAACCCTTCAAAGTATATACATTCCTATCCAAAACCTGTTGTAGAAATTTCTCAATGCAAAGGGAAAAGGGTTTTGTCACCCAGCCAAGACCATCTACAATGTTTCTCATAGGGGGATTGCTCCCATGCTTATGGACCTTGGGCAAACCCTGAATTATAGGTATAAGTGGATTCTCCACTTTAAAAAATTATATAATTCATGCGTGACAGCCTTACTTTTAAAGCTATCTTCTAACAGGCAGTTTATACCTTGTATCATGTCTTGAACATGAGTCATATCTGTGAAGACTGTTAGAGATGGGTGAAGGCTGCCAGCCTAGTCAAATAGAATTTGGTACATAATTCTATAATTTGTAAATATGAATGTGAATCACACGCTTGTTGTCTTAAATGTAAAGAAATACTGTTACATGTGGAACTGGAAATAAATGTGACAACCGTACACTCTACAGACCAAAGTAAAGCCTGTGGTGACCCTTTCAAGTAGACAGTGGTGCCAAAAAGTCTAGATGAAGAAATTATTTCTATTGTTTTTAACCAAGAGTTAAATTTCTAGACTTAAACATGCAAATGTATCTTTATTGCTCTGTTCCTGACCAGCTGCAAGATAACAAAAGGGAGATGTTAAGAATGTAAATGTAATGTGTCAGCCTGGGAACACCAGGAAAGTGTAAAAGATGATGTAATGTTTTAGCAGAACTGCAGTTTCAATTTAAACAGTGAGAATCAGAGATTATTAAGCATTTTGTCTGACTATCCAACTCAGCACTGCCTGTTGTCTTATGTAAGTTATCTTAGACTTGTGTTTTCTTTTAGAGAACTAGAAATTAGAAAGTTTAGACTAAGTGTTTTTCTGTGATGTCAGAACTGTACCTTTGATTTTTTAAGTATTTCTGTGTGATCTCTGAACTCTTTTGACTAGCACTGTGGAGTAGAAAGTATTGTCTTGTGGTTTTAATTATTTATTATTAAATATTTAAAAACCTTTTAACTGTGGCTGGTTTTGTGTAGAGATAATTTAAGCTCTAGAGTACATTGCATATTTATAGATTTACTGTCCAGGTCACTCCAAATAAGCTTTGACTGTTTAGTCACATCTACCAATTGGATAATAATATTGCACAGTAATAATTGGACACCCTTTTAAGGGCCTTTGGGTAGCTGATAATATTAGCTGGGTGGTGGGAAGTGATTACTACCGTACAGTCTGGGTAAAAGGGGCACAGCTGGAGAACCTGTGCCAGCCTTCCCCAGAAGTGTCTGTGTGGTTGTATAAACTCTTATCTCAAAGTGTGTGTGTGTGTGTGTGTCAGCTACTTGGGCAGGGACATGAAGCACTGGTTGGACAGAGAGGGTGCTGGAGATTTTAGCTTGCCCAGCTAGGCTAAGATCTGGACCCTATAGCTGTGCCTGTGGGGAGTCTTATTGGGGACCTGGGGAGCAAGGGAATGACCAGCCCCGGACTGACTGTGATCTCTGTGTGCTCTTAAGGGAAATTGCACTTTACGGTGTATATTTGTTGTCCTTTCCTCATATATGAGACGCCCTCTCTGGTGTTAGTAGTGAGGACTGAGGCTCCTTGATTGCTGGGCCAGGGCACTGGCATCACAATATCAATGGTAGAATAATATTTATCATCACTTAACATCAATTTCATGGAAGCAAGATAGTGAGTCCTATCCATCAGGATGATGGGCCCACCCTTACCTGCTGGCCTAATTACAATAGTATTATCAATATGAAGCCCCTCTAGTGCAGATATCTATCTGACATAAAGATTATTCCATTTAGTTTTCCTGTTACGTGGGGTATTGTACTTCCCTTCATGTAATCTATGTTAATCATCTTCTACCAGCCTGTTAAATGCATCAGTTAAAGGGTGTGGGTTAGTAATAAATAAACTAGGTTTTTTAAAAGAATGACCTTCATTTAAGACTGGAGTATTACCCAATTCCAGTTTCAACAGAACATTCCTAGAAAAAACTTTAAATCAACAATAGTATCAGGTATTTCACTCTTACAACTAGGACTAAAGAAAAGTCCTTTCTCCAGCCCTTCCTTTTCATCTTGATTCAAAGACCATTTAGAAATGTTCCATATCAACTGGAATTTTATTTAATTAAATAAATGTAATTAAATTTGATTATTGTAATTAGGCCAGCAGATAAGGGTGGACCCATCGTCCTGATAGATAGGCCTCACTATCTTGCTTCCATGAAGTTGATGTTAAGTGATGATAAATATTATTCTATCATTGATATGACTCATGTTCAGGACATGATACAAGGTATAAACTGCTTGTTAGAAGGTAGCTTTAAACGTAAGGCTGTCACACGTGAATTATATATTTTTTTCAAAGTGGAGAATCCACATATACCTATAATTCAGGGTTTTCCCAAGGTCCATAAGGATGGAAACAATCACCCTATGAGACTCATTGTAGATGGTCATGGCTGGGTGACAGAACCCTTTTCCCTTTACACTGAGAAATTTCTATGACCAGTTTTGGATAGGAATGTATATACTTTGAAGGATTCAAAACAATTTTATTGGATTTCTCTACCTATATTACTACTGTATCCACTACCACTACATATTATTGTGTGACACTTGCTGTACAATCCTTATTTACGGTGATCCCAAATGTACAAGGTGTTGAATGTGTACATGAATATTTATCCAGGCATAGTGATTATTCAGAAATTTTTATAGCTCTCCTATGCATGTTTCTTGAAATTGTACTTGAAAATAATGCCTTTATGTTTGACCATGAAATTTACTTGCAAAATGATGGCGTAGCTATGGGCAGTTCATGTGCCAACAGCTACGCCAACATGTTTATGGCAAAGTGGGAAGAGGACTGTATGTTTTGTAATGCAATTTTTCAGGATTATGTCCCATTCTATTGACATTTAGTCAATGATTTGTTTTTAATTTGGGCTGGTACTATAGAACAGTTTAATGACTTTTTTGAACAGTTGAATGGGATGAATGACTACTTGAAATTTACAATTGCCTCATCTTTGGATAAAATAGCGTACCTAGACATTCTGATCGAGAGGCTAAGCAATGGCTCAGTTAATACTGGGGTGCTCAGAAAGTCCTTCTATTAACACCTTGTTGCATAGGAACAGTATGCGCCCAAATTATGTCTTTAGGAACATTATGAAAGGCCAAGGTGTAAGAGCCTCAAGGCTGAATGTATCTGATGAGGGTTTTCATAAGGAATTATCAGATTTGAGAAGTAAGTTATTAATGAGAGGATATAGTAGGATTGAAATAGACAAGAGACTAGGTGAAATACAAAGCCTCAGGGATAATGTGGCAAGACCATATTTCTCAGAAAGGGTGGTCGAACAAGTTTCTGTGGATAATCATGTTAATATTAGGGAGGTGAGGGTCCACTATTTTATACCACTGATGTTAATGTCATTACAGACATTTTTAGGAAACATTGGGGGATTCTGACAACAGACCCAGACATTAGACAGATTATAGGTGACACACCAAGTTTTTTATATAAAAATAAACTTAATCTTAAAATGATGCTCTGCTATCCAAAGGATTCTGTGGCATCTGGTGGTGACCCTAATGGATTAGTTACAAGTCCATGTGGACAATGCAATTTCTGTGAGAGTATAAATAACACCAGCTTTTTTATACATCTAGACACTGGGCATAAGTATGTATCCAGTGCTAAGGCTAATTGCTGTATACAACATGTCTATTTAGCACAGTGCATATCCTGTCAGTCATTCTATGTAGGGAAGACTGTCACAATGCAGAAAGACAGGATCAGGGAGCATCTTTATCACAGTAGGGTTGGCTCAGAAAATAGTGCACTGTCTAAACATGTTTTACAGGAGGGTAGTCTACATATATTTAAATTTTTAGTCATTGAAGTGGTTTTACCTAACAAACATGGTGGTGATATTAGGAACCACACAGCAAGAAGAGAAGTTAAATGGATAATTAGACTAAGGGCAGACTGTGGACTAGGTCTTAATGACAAAGTACCATTGAAGCCCATACTGAAATTAAGAGCCCTGTGAGTTAGTTAATTCCCTTTGTAACACATTGAGCATTTTTATAATGTGTACTATTATGCTGAAGTTTCCTCAAAGTTATTTCTCTGATGCTGTACTACTTTTTGATACATTCTTAAAGTATATGGTTTTAATGTCTACTGTCTCTTTAATTCTAACTGCCTCAATGGAAGAGCTCATTTTATTGTGTAATTGATTTCTTTATGTGATTGACTTTGTATAATTATATAAGTGGATGAGGGAGAAGCCTATGTGTTTTTATAGTTGACAAAGCCCTATGGTGAAAGAGCCTACCTGTTTCTGAAGTACTGAAAGTTTTTTTTGCTTCAATAAAACAGCATTATTTTATGTTCTGGTGTTTTGACATGGTCCTGTGTTTCATTTTCAATTTCAACAAAGCCAACTTCATGCTTCTTAAGACAGAAGTGATGAACTTCATGACACCCATGCAGATGGACAATGCAGTTACGACTACTGAATCCTACACAATTGCACTTTATAAGCACTTACATGAGTGCATGGATCGTGCTATCCCAAACAGAACCAAGACGCTATCCTCCAAAAAAAGGAAGCCAATCTGGTGGTCCCCTGCCATAAACAAACTGTACAACAGAAGGAAGAAACTCTTGCAAAAGAGAGTAAAATCCCACGAGTGGGGGAGCTCCCTGGTCAGCCTCAGTAAGAAGCTGCGATCCCTGATAAAATCCTCCAAAGCTAGTTATGAAAACAAAATCGCCACTGATTTTAAAGACAACCACAAAGCATTCTATAGCTATGTCAAGAATCTCAATGGCAACACTCAGATCTGCTCTAAGTTACAGCACAATGGCACTAAATATACAGACCCAACTAATATTGACAACATCCTGGCAGATAGGTTCAGTGCTAACCTTAGCCCCCTCTCACCCCCTAAAGAGCCCATCTCTATACTGGAAAAATGCAAAGTTCCTGTGATCATATCTGCACAGGTGAAAACCACACTCTCCAAAGCCAAGAACACAGCATCCATGGGGCCAGACAACATCCCCGGCTGTGTTCTACATGAACTACAGAACAAACTGACACCCCACCTAAGTACCATGTTCAATCATAGCCTCACCTCAGGCTTTGTGCCTGCTGAATGGCGCACAGCAACGATTATCCCACTCCACAAGGGGGGAGCCACAACGGACCCCAGGAACTACCACCCCATTAGCCTGACGAGCCTGGTCTGCAAGGCCATGGAATGTATCATCATGGAACTTATAAACAAAGACATTAGTAATCTCCAAACTCTGGATTCCACACAGTTCAGGTTTGTAAAAGGCAGATCATGTCTCCTAAACCTGATAGACTTCTTTGAAGCAGTCAACAAAGCCGTAGACAAGGGTAAGGTGGTTCACACAGCCTATCTAGATCTTGCCACGGCTTTCAACACCATCCCTCACTCTGGAATTATAGATAAACTCACTAAACTAGGTATAAATCCCTATATCACAAGATGGGTTGCCAACTGGCTCACTGACAGGAAACACACTGTGAAAGTAGCAGACTCCAAATCTAACTTCAGACCAGTGACAAGTGGAGTACCACAGGGTTCAGTCCTAGATCCTCTCCTGTTTGGTATCTACTTCTCTGAAGTACAGGCTAACACAGAAGGTCTTTGGCTAATGAAGTTCGCAGATGACTTCAAACTAGGAGCCATAATCGAAACTCCTAATGATGTGGACATCCTACAAAAGGGCCTCACTGAGACAGATGCCTGGTGTCAAAGCCATGGCCTCAAGCTCAATGCCAAAAAGTGCATTGTCGTCTCCTTTGGTAAAAACTCTGTACCCATGAACTACAACATAGGCGGTAGTATACATAACACCGAAAGTGTGATAGGAGAATTTGGGACACAGGTGGACAGTAGTCTCTCCTTTGATAATCACATTGCCACAGTAGTCAGGAAATCCTTCTACGTGGCACACCTCATCACAAAAGGTTTCTCATCCAGAAAAAAAGAGGTCATTGTTCCCCTCTACTCATCACTCATTAGACCCATTATAGAGTACAACGCCCCTTTTGGTATGTAGCTCACAAAACATCTACAACAACTGGAAAGGCCACAGAAATACCTCACAAAGAGGATTACCGGCCTCAAACAGATGCCCTACGCAGACTGTCTCAAAAAACTCCAGCTTTACTCCGTCACATATCGCCTACTCAGAGGTGATCTCTGCCTAACATACAAAGCTATGTCAAAACCAGAGCTGTTGGACATGCTCCACTTAAAGAAATCCCAATCCCTCTGAGCTACACGCTCTAGGGACCTAAACCTTGTCACCACAAAAAACAGAACATGCCGGAGGGATAGATTCCTGTCCCAGAGACTTCCCATACTCTGGAATAAACTATCTATATATATCAAACAAAGCTCCTCATTAGCACTCTTCAAGAAAAATCTTGATGATTGGATGGGAAATAGGAAATTCACCCAAGGGATCACCTCTGTAGCTCTGCTCGACAGTGGCACAGGAAAATAATTTTCTTGGGTGGCAAAAGCCAGGGTACCTTTTTGGCTGGGCTTGTATAGGCCCCAGGGCTGATAGCCTAGTACCTACCTATGAACCTATGAACACCAATAAAGCTTATTAGTCACAATGCAAACACTAACTTCCCAAATCCAGCGAAAGTTCCTAATCTTTGTTACACTCTTGCCTTCTCTAACAGCAGCCTTCCTACTAACATCTTATGAACAGTCAAAATGTTTACATCTAAATTTCCCTAAAAAGCAAACAGGTATTATACCTCTAACTAACTCCCCAGAACACATAAATATACCATCTCTACCTAGCTATTTACCTGCAAAATATCACAGACTAACCCATATCAAATATAACTATCTAAAACCTAGAAAACCTCTCCATCATTACTATAACCTCCACAATCCCTTAAACAAACTATTATACCTTTCCTTACTAGATGGAGACATCCATCCTAACCCAGGACCAGGACATAAAGTAAACATACAACCACAAACTCATGTTCCATCTTCCCCTAATATCCCATCTAAATCTCCCAAATCACTCTGTACGGCCCACCTCAATATTCGCAGCATAAATAATAAAATTGCCCACTTACATGCTCTCCTGGATGTTCATTCCTTTGATATACTTTGTTTAACAGAAACATGGCTAAAACCCACTATGCAAGATGTTGAAATCATTCCACCTGGCTACACATCTTAAAAAAAGACTGCAAAGCAAAAAAGGAGGGGGAGTTGCTATTCTTTATAAAGAAGGGCTACAAATATCAATACTAGATTTCAGTTCCCCTTCACAAAACAATGTCGAAATCATTAGCACTAAACTTCAGCTTAATCCTAGCAAATCAATAAATATAATATGTATCTACTTGCCACCTGGTAACAACACCAGCACTCTGGAAGGTATCCGTGCTGAGCTCTCCTCAAATATTCCCCAAGAGACAATAATTCTTGGAGACTTTAATATAAACTGGAAGGACTGCTCTACTGAAACACCAACTTCCCATATTAACCTTCATGGCTTCTCACAAACAATCAACTCCCCAACCAGAATTAACAAACCTAACAAGAAAGAATCTATCCTAGACTGGATTCTTATAAATAATCACCAACAACTCAACAATGCAGGGACCCTCCCTGACGAAGTAAGTGACCATTCTCTCACTTACATAATCAGGCAAAGGTCTAGCTCACACAATCCAACCATATATAGAACAATAAGAAGCAACAGAAATTTTAACCCTGATAACTTCCAAGCTGAACTAAAAGCATGTAATTGGTCACCCATAAAATATCTCCCACTTGACGAAGCAGTAAACTATTTTAACTCAAAATTCTTAACAATCCTTGACCACCATGCACCAAAGTGTTCCATCAAAATTAAATCTAAACCTGCTCCATGGCTTACAAAGGAAACCAGGCAAAAAAATCAACACAGAAATAAAGTCTGGGCACAATGGAGAATAACTAAAAACCCCATAGACCAACAACAATTCAGGCAAAAAAGAAATGAGACAAAAAAAGCTATACTTGAAGATAAAAAAAAGTTTTACTGCAACCTCCAACAGAACAACCAAAAGAATCCCCAAAAGTTCTGGGCTAGCAGAAACAGACTACTTAGACAAGGCCAATCCACAACACCACCCCTATAGGAGCAAATCCCAGTAATCCAAAGCAAACTGCTAATGCTTTTAATACCTTCTTCACAGACACCATCCAAACACTTGCTAATCAACTAACAGCCACTAGCTCTGCCCTTCCAATCTTTACTACTAACTCTCTTCCAACTCTAAACCTGCTACTTGTCCTAACTTCTCTCATCTGCAATCTTTTATACAAGCTAAAACCTACTACCCCATCAGCTCACCAGCTACCTGCTGAATATCTGCAAAAGGCAGCCAATGCCATAGCATATCCTGTATCACTGTTGATAAATTGAACTATACAAGAAAGCACTATTCCCACCATCTGGAAAGTCTCCCACATTATCCCCTTACACAAGGGTGGAAACTCCATAGAATATTCTAACTATTGTCCTTTAGTACTCCACTCCCCCTTAGCTAAAATAATGGAAAAGTGCATCCACAGACAGTTACTGGACCATCTACTTCAAAACAATTTACTGGCCAAATGTCAACATGGCTTCAGGCCTTACCACAGTACAACACCTGCTCTCCTATCCTCTGACTGCATCAATAATAACCGTAATGACAATATTCTCTCTTCAGCACTCTTTATCGACCTTTCAAAAGCATTTGACATGGTCAACCATGATCTACTTATTAATATACTAAAATCCTTTTCTCTGGATAAAATGACTATAAAATGGTTCCAGTCCTACTTGGACAATAGACAACAGGCAGTGCTATGGGACAACAACCTATCATCTCATCTCCCTATCACCCTAGGTGTTCCTCAGGGCTTCATATTGGGCCATCTCCTTTTCTCATTATTTATCAATGACCTTAACCTAGCTATTCCTCTAGCTAACTGTGTACAATACGCAGATGATTCGACAATAATCTGCTCAGCTAATTCTCCATTCCAGCTGCAGACTCCAACTCAGAAAATGTTTAATACAACAGAAAACTGGTTTCTACAATGCTGCCTGCTCTTGAACCCCCAGAAAACTAAACTCCTCCTCTTCACCCCTACCCGTAAGTCACTCCCAATGAATTTTTCAGTCTTATCCAATAATGGTATACTCATATCTCCTGATCCAACACCTTAACTTCTAGGGGTAACCATTGATAACAACCTGAACTTTGAAACCCACATCAACAATACCATAAAAAACATCAATAGGAAACTAGGCTCCCTTTATAGGAGTAAACCCTTCCTCACCCCACTAGCTAGAGCCACTATTGCCCATTCCCACCTTATCTCCACACTTCTCTATGCTTCTTCAATATATACTAACTTGTCAAAAAATAACCTTAACAAACTAGCCAACTCATACAACAGCATTGCAAGATTTGTTACTGCTTCCCCCTTTAAGACTCATCACTGCTATAACCTGAAACAGTTAGGTTGGCTAGAGCTTCAGAATCAAATTCACTTTAACCAACTCATCATTGCCCACAAGACCCTCTTCCAACCTACCAATACCCCAATACTTTCTAACATCATTACCCAATATAAAAACCTTAAGACTTTATGCTCATCTAATAAACTACTTGTATCGACATGTAAATCTTACAGCATGTCAGGAGATGCTCTGTTCTCTAATGCAGTTGGAAAATATTGGAACCTACTCCCTCATGAACTAACATCGCTGTCTTCTTTTATACTTTTTAAGCACAATCTCAAACACTACCTTAAAACACATTGGTTATGTCCCTGTACAAATCCAGTCTAATCTCAGCTTGTATCCCTGTTACTCTCACTACAGACCTTATGCCTGCTCTGTCTGCACCTTTCTCTATCAAGGCCTATCCTTGGCAAAGATATATCTTATCCTAATAGAGATAATTTAACATACCTAGTTCAAGTCTTCTGCATATAAAGTCAAAAATATCTTACCTAAGGCTTGCAACAAGATTTGTATAAACTGTTACACTATTTGAACTGTTGAAATTTGAAGTATGTATTCTGTATAACAACTAGTTACTAGTTACTAGTATAGTATATTGTATATAAAGCCAATAATATCTTATCTAATGCTTGCAATAAAATTTTGTACAAATTGTGGAATTCTCTGAACTGTTGAAATGTCTAGTATTTATCTGTATAACAAATTGTTACCAGAATGTTTGTAGTATGATAATCTCTCGGAGCTTATCTCCCCGGGACTCTACTGAAAATGGACATATATCCAGTTAGACTATCCTGGTCAACAAAAATAAAATAAAAAATAAATAAATAATGATAGTGCAATTCAGCTGTTTTGGCTGAAATTAGCACATCAAAGTCAGAGATTAATTTAGAGGCAAGTACCTGCTAATGAGAAGCATGTTAAAATGCAAGCAGCTGGCTATGGGCAAGCATTCTGTATGAGACTTTCCTCACACAAAGCACACCTTTGCAAAACAGTACTAGTAGCACATTTCAACAGAGTACTGCACTCCGCCAGATATGTAACTATTTTTTGTGTATAACAGGATGCAGATGGGAGGATAGAGGTATGGAGAATAGGAAGTACAGCAGTAAGCCTGTCGTAGATCTGTGGTAATGACATGTCATTGATACCCTGCTGTCTTACACATACAGGAGACATGCAATATATCAGGGTTGCATTGTCTTTTGTCATTGTGGCACACTGGTGTTGTTGGACTGTCTCAATATAGTTGTTGTAATAGCATACTGCTATTTGTCTGGCACTGGTCATATGACATATTATTGCATGGTTGGCCTTAGAGGACACACCACAGTGGACTGGAGTGTTAGTTATATGATCATACAGCAGAATCTCTCATGGCACACAGGGAACTAACTCAGTAATGATACTATCTAGGTTGTATCCACACATGTAGTATGTTGTCACACTGTGGGGTATGGCATGTGTGAGCAAGCAGTGGATATTGCTGGCCATTTTGTTCTTGCTGTATCTGTACATAGTGGGCATCCATGTATTTGATCCTGTAATGTGTTTCCCTTTTGGTGAATTTCAGGACTAATGTATCACAGAAGGCATGCCCTCTTCTCAGATGCAGAGAATGAAATGATACTTCAAGAAGTACAGCAGCATCATCACATCCTCCTATCCAGGGGGAGGCATAACAGGGAATAGTAGGCTGCATTGTGGACAGACCTTGTCCGGGATTTGAATGAGACTGACACCCAGGATAGGACATATGAACAGATTCGACACCGAGCTGCAGACATGGTGTATGCTGTACGATGAAGGCCCAGCTGATGTAGTCAGGGAGTGCTGGATCGTAAGATTGCAAGCAGATGTTTACCCAGGCATTAATAATGCGGTAAGCAACCTGTTTTATGTAGAAAACAACAGAAATTGCACTAATTATGTCTGTCAGCAATATGTATTGGTTAAATTTTAAATTTTAAATTATGTTTATATATATATATATATATATATATATATATATATATATATATATATATATTTATTTTTTAATATTTGTTGTAGTTTCATTGGTTGGGCTGTGTCACATGTTCTATTTTGTACTATTTATTTGAATGGAGGTTTTTACTTTGTTGTATATCAGCACTGAAGAAGGGGAAACCTGAAAGCTTTGCTGTCGCTGAATAAAGTGGAGAAAATTGTTTGAGCGTTCCTGCTATCTTTTTGTGTTTCATGTAGTCAGGGACTGTGCCATCAGCAGTGGAGGGTCTGCAGTGGAACAACCAGTCATGGCCACTGAGGAATTCCTGGTCAACCTAGGGACACACAACAGCTCTCAGGCATCAATAACACCATACATTGTGGTGGTGGGTGCCACAGTGTCCACAGCAGAGGAGCATGCAGGTAAGCTTACTGTGATCACAACTGTAATATTGTAGCAGTCATTCTGTCAGGCTGTACATACCTTTAAGTGGGTGTCAGATCTATGTGCTGTTGGGGAGAGGTTTAGCTTAGTTGTACACTGATGCTCAGAATGCCAGCAATACATCAAGTAACACAGTAGCTACTGTACATGTGATGTATATCCAGGGTTACCTTGTTGTGCCGCAACATGCAGTGGTACTGAAATTACCTCTCCCTAACCTTTTTACAGGTCCATCAGGAGTTGTCCAAGGCCATGGTCCTGCATCTGGTAAGCTTGATACTGTTTTGTTATGGAACATACATATGCTATTAAGGGTAAGGGCCAGGATAATTCATATGTACAGGTAATGTTGTGTATAACCAGAGTAGAATGTTTGCATGTTCCAGTCTGGAACAGTTACCTAGGTTTCCTAGAGTGGGTAGTCACAGGAGTGTAGTTTTACAAGCAGAAACACATCTGCAATTATAGTTCAGAGTGAATAAGCCTCCTGGTGTACATAAAGCAATTAATCCAACATATCTTTTACATAATGAAAGGTCGATGGTACATATCTTAAGCTTCAGAACTTGCATTTGTATATATTTGTTACGATAGGTGTACTAGGTTGTATGTGCTGTTTTATCAGGTATAGTGTCATATTGCATACCTAAAAGGTACATTGTACTGGCCAAGTTTTATGTGATTTACCTGACATGCTTGTTATAAAGGCCTTGAGCCAGATGTGTATGTTATTGTGAGGAAGTCTGTTGTGCATGAAAGTGGAGATGAGAGGATGTGAGAGTGGTAATGCAGTTGTAGATCCTCATAATTATGACTATTTGTGGATTTTCCATACATAATAGAGCAGGTAGTAATGTACTGCTTTTGTCCTGGTTTTCATAGGTGACCAGGGGGGTTGGGGTCTGTCCCCCATACCACCTGATGTCAGTCTCTCTTCAGGTTCTGATGATGATGGTAGCCACAGTGAGGCACAGGTAGTGCTGTTGAGGGCTGAATCTGTCCTAGAGGTTGACATCCCTCTTCTTCCCCCATTGTCACCACACAGTCAGTATGCTTGCACATACTCAGTCCTCACATGCCTCATATATTGGACAGTCATAGGGTGGAGACACTAAACAGGTCAGTGTGGCAACCATGGCTTCAGTGAGCGTGGACACTGGCCATAGCCATAGAGCTGGCTAGGTCCCACACAAGCAGATTAATAGAGGTGCTCATAGGAGGACTGCATTCCCTCCACCACTTTTTGCAGGTGTCACATCATGGGCCACTCAGTGCATGTTTTGGGCCGTCATGGAGGCAGAGGTATGTTCTTAATGGAACACCAGATGTATGCTTAGGGTTATGAATGCAGCATAGTCTGACATCCATGACTGCCTCCAGTGCACTGTGGACACCCTGGATTGGTTCACTGATGCAGTGGGCAGATGGTGGGCTGAGACAGTATCTGTCTTGGACCACACATTGCTGTGCTGGAACATGTGGTTGGAGTTGGGCGTCAGACCTGTGGATGTAGATCAGCAACACCATCTACTAAGAGTCCATGTGGCCATGCACAGTTATGCTCCTATAATGGCAGTACATTCAGCGCTACAGAGGGTAGTGCACTGTCTGCATAATGACATGGTAGGCCATGGACACGTGGTCCTGGGTTGGCCTGTGGGGGACATGGTTCCAGCAGATGGAAGTCATTGTCAGGTACTAGCACTGCATCTGACTTTGGGCATGGTGGTGCCAGTGCAACAGTTCCCTTGTTCAGGACCAGTGATGGTGAACTGTCAACTCTACTGTGTATGATCTACAGCTGTCCAACATACACATGTGTAGGGTTAGCACTGAGTTTGGCTGTGTACATGCACACACTCACACACCACTGTCACATGCAGGTCACCTACAGACACATGCGGCACCTCTCCATGTTCCATCTAACCTGCTCCCCTTCCTGACTCACACACATGCTGTCAATCAATTCACCCAGCCTTGGCCTCCAGCACCCCCACATATTACCCTGTGCAAGTAATGATACCTGTGCCACATTCCTGTCATCCTTCCCATCGATGCAGGGGAATGAAGCTATGTGTCTGATGCACAGCGGGACTATATTACTTGACATGTACTTGTGTAACACAGTATTGTTTTGCATGCCACTTGTAGTGGTCACCAACATATACTGTATGCTGGCATGTATCATGAGTAGGCAACATACCTTTGTAGACCTTATGTTGTATGATGTTGTACTGACAGTACTGTTACATAATGACAGGTATGTCACAGACTTGTGTATATTTCTGTTGCAGGAGTCTGAGGGGATAACCTATGGACACATTGTGGCACCAAGGTGGCACAGCATGGCATGGCAGTACAGTAGAAACATGACTTGAGCAATGTACAGCAGTATACATGCATGGCTCCATAGATTCACATCTGTAGTCTACCAAGGACAATGGAAGCAGTCAGTGTACTCATGCATTCAAAATTTGTGATAAGGTCTGCTACAGGGCAAGGTGTGACCTTGCTGGAGTTAATATGCAGCCTATCTGTAGGGAGCATAGTCAATGGATGACTCACTGTAAGGACATTAACTTACTATGTGACATTAATACTACATGCTTGTGGGAGACATTTGTCTAGCAGACATAAACACACCCTTGAAACAGACTCTGCCTATTGGTATACAGTGCACCTCAGTGCACCTCAACACATGCTATCTGTTTGATTAGCTGGGCGGCCATCATCTCAACACATGGTATCTGCCAAAGTCCCTCTTGGACTGGGGCAATATGTGATGGTCCTGTACCGACAGGTATACAGATGTCTCTGATCGTAAGAGCTGTATGGCCATTAGGCTAGTTAAGTTCACATGTCCTCTGGCCCCATAATATGATGTATACTGCTATAACAGCCTCACACACAAACGTGGTCACATTCAGGCTAGCAACACTTCCACTCACTGCATACAGGACATGCCAAGGCACACAAATACTGCAGGTTGACTGTATGTAGATTACAACATTTATCTACGTACTGGTACACACTACAGATCACAGTACCTTATGCACTCAACACAATTCATGTCTGCTAGTACTGTCAGTTTGGAACATATAATGCTTGTTGATATCAGCAAGCCTTCTTGTTGTTGATCATTTGGGGGATGCACGTCACCCGCTACAAATAAAATTATGCAAAACCCTACCTATGTCTACTTTACAAAGCTTATCATATGTATGCCATATGGATATACACATGCACCATGTTAAGAAGAGTGAGATTAGGACCCCTACCTATCTAGGTTTATACACTATAGATCACACTACATATCACATGTGCCATGTCTTTAGTCTTGTTACTATATTGTCAACTGGTAGTCTTAAGGTGGCTGCCATCATCAGGCCTTGTAGAATAGGGCAGAGTGGAAGCCAGCAGCAAGCTATAGGCCAAAACGTGCATAACCATTTCAGGTGGATAGCCAATGAGAGCATGGTAGTTGTTTTGCAGGCACACACACACACACACACACACACACACACACACACACACACACACACACACACACACACCAAGTAGCCTGAAGTAAGATTAGAACCCCTACCTATCTAGCATTACACACTATAGCTCACAGTATTTATCACACACTCTAGGACTTAAGTCATGCTAGTATACTTTCAGCTGGTAGTCTTAAGTTGGTTGACATCATCAGGCCCTTGTAGAATAGGGCAGTGTAGAAGCTAGCAGCAAGTTACAAGCCCAAAAAGTGCATAGCAATTGCAGATGGCTAGCCCATGAGGGTATGTCCGTTGTTGAACCCATACCTATCTAGGCTTTTACACTACAGATCACAGCACTTATTACATGCACCACAGGTTCAGTCTGCTCTCTGTTTGATTGGAGGCACAGATCTTGTGCATTACATATGTGTGTGGATGTCTGCATTGTCCGATATACCCTAATAATGGTGAGTAAACTGCACTATCACACAGCCATAATGTTGCTCAAAGGATCAAAAGTAAGGGTGCAACAGTACATAATCCACTTACCTACAGACCCCTATGCCTGCCGGATGTCACCACAGAGACAGACTCAGGTGATCAGGTGGTGTAATATATAATGGTGTCAATACACATATGGACAGGGCACATTGTCCATGTCCACAGTGTTGCATATCTAACGTCAAGCAGCCATATATGGCCATACTGGAAATTGTACACACATAGCTAAGATAACATCAGTTATCTCACTCCTAGGATACTAGATGTAGATAACAGTAAGAACCTATATCACTCTGCAGGCCACAGATGCTGTTCAATACAAGCCTAGTATGGTTTACTCACCATTATTAGGGTATATCGGACAATGCAGACATCCACACACATATTTCTGTATATAACAGGGATGTATATATAAATGTAGCTGTGTGTGTATGATATGTATATGTGTTCTGTAGATATATGGGGGAGTCTATGCATCATTTTAATATATATAGCTATATATATATCTATTTGACACTACACAGTGATAGATATAAAATGCATATGAGAGACAAATACTGACAGAGGGATATGTATACATATATGTCTGTATGTATAGACATTTATGCATGTAGGTCATTTCAGTGAAGGGCCAACAGAGTTGTGCTCATTTTTACTAAGTGTATGGGCATGCCCAGTGGGACTGTCAGTACTTATAATGTGACTCCAGGCCACACATACCTGTCTTCCAGTCTGAGATTTTGTATGTTACAGACATTACCATCTGCACCTGTTTCTGCAGTACTGCACTTCACTCAAATGTCCACAGCATTCCCCAGCTGTCTGCTGTACTAAATATGTGACTTGGGTTGGTAATTCATACCTCTCAACTGTCCTAATTTTCACAGAATATCCAGAGTTTTGCCTCATATGTTTGGTCTTTTCCCCACACATTTGTGGATTTCTGGTGCTTTACTGAATGTTGACATCAATACATTCTACTTACTACAGACAATTGTGCATCAGACTTCATATCAGTCAGAATATATGCACTACTGCAACACCTTTACTTGCAGCAAGGTTTATGTGACCAATATTTAAACTCTGTCCCTATGTTTTGGCCTTTGTCCACCCCAGCCTTTCTGGCTTTGTCCAGGCTTCTTGCACTAAGAGGTTGGGAGGTATGACATTCTGTGAAAACACCAACATAGTACTACCTCACATGCAAAAGATGTGAGTAATTCCATATTAGAACATTCAATGCCATCACCCATGCTAGCTTTCCTAGTCCACTGAGCCACACAGGTCAATAGACAGAGAGCAGTCATCCATCACACATTCAACAACATATATATGTATATTGTTATCCTACATGAAGAGAGACATGCAATGTGTGAGCCATATCTATGTTACAGCCCTGAGATTGCCTGATCCACTGCTATAACATAGCTGATATTCTGTTAAACCAGATATATGGGAACATTGTTGTGTTGAGTGTGGGGAACAACAGCACACGATCAGCTTGGGTAGACAGTAGTCCAAATATCATGCATGGCCACTGTTTAACATCTCCCTTGCCTAATGTTGTGAATATTCCAGCCATGAGGCAGTTGTCCCATGTGGATGTTAACTTTGACCAAATAACCCACTATATTTTTTTGTGTAATAGCAGCAGATCCATATATATGATACCTTAATATAGTAATCCTTACAATTAGTATGTAGGTTAGAGACTTACCTTGCAAATGCAGCAGTTAACAGATCTGTAGTTCAGGACTGACTCTGTGTGATGCAAGCTGTATACAGCCAATACATGGATAGGTACAGGTTGTGTAGGTGGACTGGCATTAGCTATTTTATTATATGTATGTGAGTGGCAGTGAGGTGTTAGTCTCTGGGGCCCTATGTTGTCAGTGTATGGGCTATGCTATGTCTCTTAGCCAATGCCAGGGCATACTGTGCATGCCTACATCTGCCTAAAGGAATATCATGAGGGGGCTCTTCCTCTGAGTCCTTCTGTGAATGTGACTGTGGTGACTTAGGCACTGGTGGGGGGCTGTGGATCCCTTTCCTATGCCGATGCTGCCTCAGCTGCTTCCTCTGGATCATATTGTGTAGCATGATACATAGTGTGAACATATGTGCACATGTGGCTGGAGACTACTGCAGGGCTATACCAGATATACTGAGGAACTGGAACTGTGACTTCAGCAACCCAAATACACTCTCTATGATGTTCTGAATTTGGGTGTGCGCCTCTTTATGGTGTTTTTCTGTGGTTGTATGTGCTTTTCTGATGGGTATCGTCATCCACGGTTCCAGTGCATAGCCAGCATCCCCCACTAAATGGCCATGTTGGATGTCCCCTAGGAAACATCTGGTACAGCTGTTATGCATGCCAGATATGGGAGTTGTAATAGCTGCCAGGGCTGCCAATGCACATATTTATGATAATGCCCTGGGCATTGCACATGACCTGGCAGTCAATAGAGTGGTACCCTTTGCAGTTGACATAGATTCTATCCTCCTCACCAGGTGGTGCCTTGATGTGTACATGAGTGCAATCTATAGCACCCAGTAGCTCAGGATAGCATGCTGCATGGTAGACATGTTGCACATTGCTGGCCTTCACCTCAGGGGTGAGGGGGAAATATATGTGTTCACTGGCATGAGGTAGCATGCCATCAAGGAAATGGTGGAGTACACTGGATGCTGATGCCTATGAGACCCCCCATCATGTCCCAAGTTGGTCTTTGGAAGGTACCTGTGGCTATTACCCTAAGGGCTACAGATACCTTTGTTTCCACTGTGATGGGTTCCCCTCTGTTGGTTCTGGCCCTGAGTTGAGGGTGGCAGAGCTTTGTGAGTTCTTGTAGTATGTCCCTGTCCACCCTGTAGTGCTCTACAATCTCCAGCTCATGTAGCTCCTGGAAGGTTACCCTGGGCCTGAACATTCTCCTCAATCTCTGCCTAGGCCTATTGTCAGCAGCAGCAATATTGACTTCAGCATCTAACACATACAAATATAGTAGACCTGCAGCAGCCTCTAGTCTTATCTCAGTTAAAATTCCTAGGTCTGTACCCCAATGGTGCATAGTATGGGGGAGAAGTCAGATTGTAGGGTGTATGCATACTTTATAGTGCTCTACTGTAGGTGCTGCCTGTGTGATTGGCTACCTATGATAGAGTGCACCTGCCTAATATATTATTGACATCATTTAATCGCCCTAGCTGATGTTAAGCAAGGATCAACACTAAATACATCATTGACTGATCATTAGATACTCTGAGCACTGTGGCGCACAATGCAAACGGGTGCCTCATAGGTAAACAATGCTTAGCAATCAGTGCACACACGCCCAAACTCCCATGCTCAGCACAGTGGCATGACACACAAACACGCGGAAACATGTTCCCGGTAAGTAAACAAAGCTTAGAAGTCAGTGCACACACAACCACAGACTTCCACACTCAGCACAGTATAACCCCGTGCAAACACGTGGAAACACATGCCCCGTAGGTAAACCAAGCTTAGACGTCAGTCAGTGTACATGCACCCTCAGACTTCCATGCTTTGCATGATGCCATGCAGCGCAAACAGGTGCAGCTAAGCTCCAATCAGCTTAGAAGTTATTGGACACACCTTATCTTGATGTCAGCAATCTCCTCTGTGGCCACCAACACGTTTCTCTGCCTACATGGAGGGGGTATATGGACACAGCTACCCCATTATGCTATTCAGTAACTCCAGCTCATTTACATAGGGGTCCGTGCTCACAACCTGGATACTACATGCTTCCAAACCCTTCCACATTAGCAACAGCAACAGTGCACCATTGTAGATACTGCATGCAGAGTCCTGTAATACATTTCTGTCTCATGATATTAATATTTGATTTTTTTCCACATTTTTGTATACGGCATCTTTGCACACTCTGGTGTACCATGCAAACATGTTAAGATTATTAAAATAAAAAATGTATTTTAATATATTTACTGTAACTTTTGGAACATACAGAGGAAAGTTTTCTTCATATCTGTGTGTCCTATGCCATTTATGTCTACCTACATTTTTAAAGCCCCTTTTGTCTGTTCACAGTCCTGTACATGGAATTTTTTCATGTACACTACAGACACTGACACAGGGTCTGCAGAGCTGCCTATCTGCTTGCTGGATCACTCTACCTGCCTCATTTCATGTGATTTACTGTTTATGAGCTGATTTGCATGCCATGGAAATGTCCGTGTTGGAGTGCTCGTACACACCACTCAGCAGACCTTACTGAATATAAAAAATGTTTGCACCTGTGTTAGCAGAGCAAAGTGATGCCTACACAGAAAAAAAAATGTGTAGGCTTTATTAAATTCCCCCAAAGAGATTAGTAGTGACACTGTATAAATATAAGTGTGATAAATTTTGGGCTATGTTAAAAAAGAGTAAAAGATGAAGAGTGTATAAATGAAGAAATAAAATATTACCAAGAGAAATTATTTTTGTAGAAAATAAAAACTGATGACATATAAAAAGGAAAAAAAGTATGGTATACAAATATTGTGATAAAACATTACTATTTAAAACCATGGGAAAATCTAACAGATCCAACTATCACCCCATTGCTATACTAGCTCCTCTTTCTAAGATTCTAGAAAAGTTTGTCCACACTCAGCTTATTAAACACCTGCTTGATAATAACCTTCTTACTCCCACCCAACATGGCTTCATACCCCACCACAGCACATTAACAGCACTACTGTCTTTCACGCAAACAGTAGCAGAAGCCCATGACAACAACTGACTAGTCTCCTGTCTATTCCTTGACCTCTCCAAAGCATTTGATACAGTCTCCCACTCTAAACTGATAACCAGACTTCATGACTTCCACCTCTCTTCCCTCACTATAAACTGGTTCTCCAGCTACTTAGCTAATAGAAAACAATCCATACATTGGCAAAATGTCACCTCCCCATTTCTTCCTGTAAACACCGGTGTCCTCCAAGGATCAATACTGGGTCCTCTCTTGTTCAATAGCTTTACTAACAGGCTATCCGCTGCTACTAACCTCTCCACTCAGTTACAATATGCTGATGATTCTACCCTCATTACTACTGCCCATTCCATTACAGAGCTCCTCACTCTTACCCAAGAGACCTTTGCTTCTATCAAAACCTGGCTCAACAACAAACAACTTGTACTAAACCCTAAGAAAACTAAACTTTTACTTTTCCTTCCCAAACAACTTTCACAATATAAATCCACTTTTTGTATAACCTCCCTTAATAACACTATTATCAAACCAGAACCCCATACTAAATTACTTGGTGTCACAATTGATCACAAACTAAAATTTGAAATGCATATCAATCAATGCATAAAATAAAAACACCAGAAACTTGGTCTCCTGTACTGTAATGATAAATATTTCACAACTTCCACCAAACCCTCACTTGCCCTCTCTCTCCTATTACCTTGCCTTCTGTATGCAGCTCCTATCTTCACCAACCTTCAGTCATCACTACTCTCAAAATTAGAGCAAACTTACAATAAAGTAGCTAGATTTGACTCTAATCTCCCTTACAAATCCCACCACTGCCTCGCCCTTAAGTCTCTGCATTGGCCTGAATTCTCAAAATAATTACTTCTGTCACAGCTGCATATTACACACTCAGTTCTATATAATCCCACCTCCTGTCCCTCCATCTCTAAAATCATATCTCAATATAACCCTCAACATCAACTTCGTACATCCGACAAACATCTCCTGGACATATGCAAACTGTCAAAAATTATCAGCAAGTCCCTCTATAAATACTCCAGACTGTTGCTCACACCTGGAACTCCCTTCCACTGAAAATCAGAAGTATCCCCCAAAAGCTCCAATTCAAACTCGAACTCAAACTCCAACCTGATATATTACTGATCGTCCCAATTACCCTATTTTTTCTTTTCCTCTCTTCTAATTTCTCTTTTTCTTCCCCCTATTTCCCTCTTTTTTTCTTCTGTTTCTTTTTTCCTTTTACTCTCATCTTTTTTTCTTCCTCTGTTTCTTTCTTCCATCTCCTAACACTCATACTTTAATACATTTATATAATGTCTCTTGTAAATACTTCTATATGGAATTATCCCTGCTTTTTATTGTATTTGTTTACCTTGAACTGGTGTACATATGTATATTTATTGTTTATTATCTCAACTTCATGTAATTATTTCTCATCTATGTACTTATTGTAGTGCTATTTTTTGATTAACTGTTACTGTATCTGGAGCTTTTCTCCTCGCACTTTCCAACGCTAAGAATACAGCATCCATGGGACCAGATGACAGCCCGGGCTGTATACTACATGAACTACAAAATGAACTGGCACCTCACCTAAGTGTCATGTTTAATCATAACCTCACCTCAGGCTTTGTGCCCACTGAGTGGCGAGCAGCTACATTTATCCCACTCCACAAGGGGGGATCCACCTTGGATCCCGGGAACTACCACCCCATCAGTCAAATGAGCCTGATCTGCAAGGCCATGGAATGTATTATCATGGAACTTATAAACAAAGACATTGGCAACCTTGAAACACTGGACCTTACCCAGTTTGGGTTCATGAAGGGCAAATCTTGTCTCCAGAACCTGATTGACTTCTTCGAATCAGTCTCCAGACCTGTGGACGAGGGTAAGACAGTGCATACAGCCTATCTGGACCTCGCCAAGGCCTTTGACACCGTCCTCCACTCTGGAATCATAGATAAACTTACTAAGCTGGGCATTCATCCCTACGTCACTCAATGGGTTGCCAACTGGCTTACTGACAGAACCCACACTGTAAAAGTAACTCACTCCAAATCCATCTCCAGACAAGTGACAAGTAGAGTACCTCAGGGTTCAGTCCTGGGACCTCTCTTGTTTGGCATCTACTTCTCTGAAGTACAGGCCAACACTAAGGGACTCTGGCTAACAAAGTTTGCAGATGACTGCAAACTGGGAGCCATTATTGAATCCCCAAAGTACGTGGATAATCTACAAAAGGGCCTTACAGAAACAGATATTTGGTGCCAGAGCCATGGGCTCAAGCTCAATGCCAAGAAATGTATAGTTATCCCCTTTGGGAAAAAAACGTGTACCCGTGAATTGCCACATAGGTGGCAGTACACTAAATACCAAAAGTATGATAAGAGACTTAGGGACACAGGTGGACAGTGGTCTCACCTTCAATAACCACATTGCCACACCAGTCAGGAAATCCTTCTATGTGGCACACCTCATCACTAAGGGTGTTTCATCCAGAAAAAAGGAGGACATTGTCCCACTGTACTCATCCCTCCTTAGGCCCATTATAGAATACAACACCCCATTTGGTATGTACCTCTCAAGACATCTGCAACAACTGGAAAGGCCACAGAAATACCTCACTAAAAGAATCACAGGCCTAAAGCAGATGCCCTATGCTGACCACCATAAAAAACTCCAACTATATTCTGTTGCATATAGTCTACTCCAAGGAGATCCCTGCTTAACATACAAGGCCATGTCAAACCCAGAGCTGTTGGACATGCTACACTTAAAGAAATCCCAATCCCTCAGAGCTACACGCTCCAGGGAGGGTGGCCTAATGGTCAAGGTGTTTGCCTTACAAACACAAGGTGCAGAGTTTGAGTCAAACAAGGGATAATTGGCTAGGCTTAAAGTGGCTCTCAAGGGCAGTTAGCGTAGTATTAATCTATGAACCTATGAACCTATGAAACCTTGTCATCACAATAAACAAAACATGCTGGAGGGATAGGTTCCTGACCCTGAGACTCCCCAGACTCTGGAATAGACTACCCATACATGTTAAGCAGAGTGCATCTTTGGCCCTCTTCAAAAGGAACCTTGATGATTGGATGGGAGAAAGGAAATTCACCCCGGGGATCACGTCAGTCACCCTGCTAGACAGGGGTCCAGGGAAATAAATAGTGTGGGAAGAAATAGCCAGGGAATTGTTATGGCTAGGCTTGTATAGGCCCTAGGGCCGATAGCCTAGTACCAACCTATGAACCTACGAACCTATGAAAATGGGCCCATGACTCAGTTGGACCAACCCAGTTAACAAATGACAATAAATGAAGATGAAAAATTAAAGCTAATGATGTAATCAGAAAGTAGAATGTCAAGATTTTTTGTGGAGGCTGGTAATAGATGAATTACCAGTAAAAGGAAATATGCCATATAAAAAGAAAAATGATAGAATATGTTTAAATAATCAAGAAGAAGAAACTACTGAACATGCTTTTTGAAATGTGAAACAGTAAAATAGTTATGGTGAAAACTATGTAAAGATGACTTTTTTGAAGATATAAAATAAGTGGATATAAATATGGATACATAATAACAGAAGTAAAGAATATGTTAAAAGAAAAGATAAACGTTATTGTGTGTCATATGGGATATACTAAATGAAAGAATGAATTAAATTATGTTTAATGGCAAATGGACTTTTGCAATAATATTAAGTAAAATGAGATGGTGGTTATGGAAAAAGGAGTGGGGGTCTAATAGGGATGAATGTTTAGTCTGTTTGTAACAAAAATTATGAACTACAAACCCTAACACAGAATGTATTTAGCACAGTTGGGACATGGTTCTTGAAACGCTGCCTCCTTTTGAATGCCAATAAAACCAAACTCCTGCTCTTCAGGCCTAATATTAACTCTCCCCTCATAGACTTCTCTATTACTTCCAACAATGGCACACATATATCCCCTGACTCTACCACTAAGCTGTTAGGTATTATAATTGACAATAACCTCACTTTTGATAATCACATTAATAACACTATTAAAACCGTAAATAGAAAACTCGGCTCCTTATATAGAATTAAAACCTTTTTAACTCCACAAGCCAAAATCACACTCGCTCACTCTCATCTTATTTCCACTCTTCTTTATGCTTCATCCATATACACTAATCTAAAGAAAAATAACCTCACTAAACTAGCAAATGCATACAATAGCATTGCTAGATTTGCCACCGGAAACCCATTTAGAACTCACCACTGTCAGAATCTACAACAACTAGACTGGCTAGAACTAAAAATTATACTATTACTCTCCCAACTTACCTTTGTTCATAGGATATTTTACCAACCAAAAAATACCCCTATACTTTCTGACCTTATTTCTCCCTATTCTAACCTAAATTCTTTACGCTCCTCTAATAAACTTCTTGTGAAGTTAAGTAAGTCCAATAACATAGCAGGTGACTCACTTTTCTCCAACATCATAGGTAAATACTGGAATCTTCTACCTACCACTCTAACTTCTACTTCGTCACCCTTCCTCTTTAAACAAAAGCTCAAACGACATCTAAAAACACTCTGGCTATGCCCATGCATCAATCCTGACTAATCTTATGATTCTACTAATTACTCTTCTCTTAATCACCCTCTCTTACCTCTCTCTACTCACTCTCCTTGAGTAGACATTCTCTAAAACAACCTTGTTAATTAGCCTCTGTTAGGAATTAATATAGTACTCTCTATGGTTTATACTTACTTAATCAGTTATACTCCATGAATGTTTTACTAAAGTATAAACTCCCCTATCTTGTACTGTAAAGAAAATTAGAGTAAGCATCCTTCCCAGTATATATTTTCAACTAGTATAATCTAGATTAAACCTTATTTCTGTTTGTATTTTACTAACTACTTACTTTCTGTATGTAAATGACTTGTTTGTATTAACTTCAATGTGGAGCTTTTCTCCCCGGGCCTCTGCTGAAAATGGAAATGTATCCAGTTGGACTAGCCCAGTAAACAAATGTAAAATAAATAAAATAAAAATAAAATAAATGAATATGTGTAGATATATTTGTATATCTATATATTTGTAAATATGTTGTAAATATAACGCGCCCTTTCAGCTGACTCTCTTCCAGCTGAATATCTGCAAATAGCAGCTAAAGCCATTGTCTATCCCATTTCCATCCTTATAAATAGAACAATCACAAAAAGCACAATCCCTTCCATCTGGAAAGTCTCCCACATCATCCCACTACATAAAGGAGGTACTTCTACTGAGATTTCTAACTTTCGACCAATTGCATATCTCCAGACACTTCAACCTGACTCCTAGGAATTACAATAGACCACAACCTCAGCTATGATGATCATATTAATACTACTATAAAAATTGTCAACAAAAAACTAGGCTCCCTATGTAGAATCAAACCCTTCCTTACACCATTAGCTAGATCCACTATTGCCCAGACCTACCTTATCTTTACCCTGTTCTATGCCTCTGTCATTTATACCAATCTATCTAAAAATAACCTTAGTAAACTAGCAACCAGCTATAACAACATTGCCAGATTTGCCACTGGCGCCCCATTTAGAACCCACCACTGCCACAACCTCAAACAACTAGGATGGTTAGAACTGCAGAACCAACTACTTTGTCAACAACTTACTATCACCCAAAAGATCCTCTACCACCCTAAGAATACACCAATCCTCACTAATCTGATTATCCCATACAAAAATCTTGCTGCACTACGCTCGGCTAATAAGCTCCTAGTTTCCACTATTAAATCAAACAACAAGGCTGGGGACTCACTATTCATTAACACAGTGGGCAAAACCTGGAAACAACTTATCCCTATAAAGGGAGCCTAGTTTTTTGTTGACAATTTTTATAGTAGTATTAATATGATCATCATAGCTGAGGTTGTAGTCTATTGTATTTCCTAGGAGTCAGGTTGAAGTGTCTGGAGATATGCTAGTTCAATTTCCCCTTCCTGCTCTTACCCCTATCCCTACTCCTCTAACCTATGCCTCCAAATCTAGTTACTACTCTTTTCTTCCTAATATGAGGATAAAATATAAGTTCTTTGATTCTTAACTGAGTCTTGCTCATACCTTCTAGAGTGTTTTGTATAATTGTTTAGTATAATTTTTACTAAAATTGTCATAGTTTATAATTTTATTATTATAATTTTTCTTTTGACTAATGCTACCTCTGTATTGTGATTTTTCATGTCTTTTTTACATTGTTATCTTTGTCCCTGTTCATGCTTGGAGCTTTTCTCCCCGGGCCTCTACTGAAAATGGACATATATCCCGTTAAAAGAACAAGAAGCACCACACTACACTTAAAACAAAGCGCTAGTAGTGTCAGCTCCAACGAACGGTGCAGAAGTAGTGCAAAAAGTAGCGTAACACTGTCTACTGGTAATCCACCGCAAAAAAATTGCCAAAATGCCGGTAACTCCACAAACTGCTTTATTCCACAAACAAGATTAACGTTAAACGCTGCCAGCGTTTTTCGTTCTAAGTAGTATCTAAGTAGTATCAGAACTTCATCAGACAACAGCCAGATAATTACTCACAGTTTTTATACATATTCCAAACAATTAAAAAAATTAATTTTAATTAATTAAGTAGTAAAATTGCTTTTGCTCCAACTTTTAAAGGAACATTACACATATATGCCATGTAAAAAATATATATGTATATATGCATACTACTGACATGAGGAAAACTTATTACAATTATATAAAAGGAAAATGAAAACTACTATGAACACCTTATTGGGTATAACCTTAATAATTTTTATAACTATTTAAAAACATACTTATTTCCCTAAATTTTCCTAGTGTAAGCTAATTTAAAATAAGCATTACTACTAATATAATAAACAATTCTAAATTGATTTTAAAAACTAAAATAGAGGGACAATTCAACAATAAAGTGACTACAGTCAAGTCAATTTACCGCATCAAATTTTTAATTTTCAAAATACATGCTATTGAGCAAAACTCATTTATGCCTGGTTCTCTATTAGCTGCCAGGCGTAATTGCCAAGTTAGCTCTTTTTTCTCCAATTCCAGTTTTAGGTAATGGTCATTTACAAAACTATGGTTGTCTTGTGATGTATTAATTCGGTCTATACCCATAAAGTTGAAAGAATGATTAGGATTATTAGCACAATGCCTAGCCAGGGCATTCTCATTTTTGCCCTTGTCAATAGCGTACAAGTTAATAACTATACTATACTTATTGCTATACCTACATTACCACAGTACATTGGATTAGGCTGGTTCCTGGTGATCTGCCTTCCTTGCCTCAACTGGCCATGGCACCGGGTCCTAGCACATCTGGGACACAGGCTGGTGGTGCCCCCTCCTCTGCTCCCATACCACTTGTGGTGTCAGGTGGAACTGTCTCAGGGGACAGGGCCCAGCCTCTCCCTGGGAGTGGTGGTGGAGGGACTACAGTCACCCAGAATCAACTGCCAGTCATGGTCCACAGGATTGTTCATCAGAGCTATGAATGCTGCCTGTGCTATATTGAGAGCGCACTGGCTGACCTGGTGGGGCAGGCTCAACCTGGTACCCAGCCTCCAGCACAGTCACCCTCAGGGCAGTGAAGGAGCAGTGTTGACTGTCCCATGGGTGGGAACTTGAGTCACACTGCCTCTGTCTGGAGGCACGTGTGACTTGGTTCCACAACACCCTCCTCATTCAAGGTGTTTATCCCCCTAATGTATCACACACTGCCCCTGTCTGCTGTCTTGCCTGTCTTGTGTGTCTGCAAATGCATCCTCTCCTACCCAACTTACCTCCCCACATGTACCTATGTCCCTTCCCCTACATTCCACTTCCACCTTACAAAAATGGGCACCTGTCCCAAAAACAATATCACCCCATACATAGCTCTCAATGTCATACGTGTCCACTGGACACCACTAATCTGGTCTAATTGGCTTGACAGCACAGTTATGTTGTACTGACCCCTCTCCCTGGGGTTTCAGAGTCCAAATTCCTTTTCAAATTCTATCAAAATGCACAGCTGTTGCTGTACAAGATAAGGATACCCATGGGTCTTTCCTACACCTTTCCTGCACATCTTTAACTGCCTGACCCCATTTCACCATTTTACTATCACCCCCCCCTTTTCTTTTCTTTATATTTTTTAGTGCAAGTTTGTGCAGAGCTAAGTGAAGTGGCTCAGTGTGGCTCGCTGTGCTGCTTCGCTAAGCTATACTTAAATTAGCTTTAATGATTAAATGTGTTTATCATATTGTCTACACATGTACAAAATAAACACCTCTGCCCAGTTTCAAACCTGGGCACCTCTTACCTACAGCCCACAGTATTAACCCACCAGGCCACACAGATCTGATGTAAAACAGGTGTCTCCAGCAAAACATACTGATTGCCACTTACAGTCATTAGGCATGTAACTGAAATAAAAACTAATGGGAAAAATGGGAGTATACCTTGGACTCTGGTGCAATAATACACCAGTAGACAGCCAAAGACATAATAATCAATGTACATGAGGCATGTGATTGCAGGTATATGTGCTCTTTTATCAGCAACATCTGGAAAGACATATGTTAAGGCAGCAGTGGCAAAGTACATTACAGCTGGGACCCTGGTGCAGAAATACAGCCATATAAAGCCATGCACATTCTGATGGACATAGAAATGTGTCTCACAGCTTGGATATATGCACATATATCTTGCAAATACACATGCTTTTGCAGTGACTGCACTTCATTTTGCCACTCACAGTCCTAGGTTCAAATCCAGTGTTGTCTAGCAGTGCAATTACATTATTGTGAAGACAGCAAGTAATGACTGAGTCATGCAATCCTAATCCACACAAGTTACTGATAGTTAATGAACTGCTACCCACTTTTGCAAGTCACAGGTGTACAGGTAGGGGCACACAACTCATATCTGTATAGCTTAACTATATGTTACCTACTACTCTGTTATTGGCACAGTTGCATAACAGACATTGCTTCAATTGGACTGTATAAGGTACCCTTACCCTATCTCTGTCATAACAACAGGGCTGCCACAGCTGCCACAGTTACACATACAGCTTCCTGTCCTCAAAAGTTTCTGCATCCCCCCCCCATGTGTGCTAGGCTGCAGTAGCAGCTGCAGCTTGTAGCATACACAGCTGTGTGTAAAGGTAGCTGCTACAGACCTACCATAAATCCCAACACCCTTGAACAGGGGATCCGGACACAGGCAGATATAATGGGGGGGCTAAGGCCCAGAGATAGGGACATGTGTAACTGTTTTCCCCTACAAAGATAGTAGGTTGATAGTTTAACAGCTATTGCATTAGCATACATATTCTGATGGGAATGAAGTCTGACTCTCAAGTGTGTCTCTTTCCTTACTGACCTCAACCCACAATGTTTGCCAGTGAACTGCCAGATGAAGACTATGTCATGGGATACTGACACACATATGAGGCGTCCATAAATCTATACAGTTGGCAGTTATCTTACCCACCCTCTGTGATGCTGTACTCTCCATACCTCAGTGATGTCCATCTCAACAACTAAGAAAGGGGATCAGGTTTACATGAAGGCCTTATATATTCCACTGTGGTGGCATGTCATTGGTCAATGATAGCGCAATTCAGCTGTTTTGGCTGCAATTAGCAATTTTAAGCCACAGATTGGTGCAGAGGAAATGACTTGCTAATGAGCAGTACCTTAAAAAGGCAAGCAGCTGGTTATGGGGAACAGCTCTGTATGAGACTTCACTCACATGGAGAGCAGATTTCAAAATGTATACCAGAACCAAAGTTCAAAAAAGGAGTATTGCACTCCAGCAGGTATGTAATAGTTTCTCCATATAACAGGATGTGGATGGGAGGATGGAGGTATGGGGAATAGAGATTACAACAGTAAGTCTGTCTTAGATATTTGGTAACTGCGTGTCAGTGATACTCTGCTGCCCTACACCTACAGGCATGCCTCTCAACTGTCCCTGATTTTTAATCACATCTCAGCTCTGTCCCTGTCAATCTCTTCTGCAACAGTTTGCTGTTGAAGGAAAGGTAGTAGATTACACATAATACATAGTGACAATGGGTAAGGGTGTACACTCCTGTAATGTCAAATGATGTACTGTAAGTTAGACCCCCCTCATTCAGTCACTGCCTCACATACATAGTTCTAACATTTTAAAAGTGTCCCTGAATGTCTCTGATGTACTCTGGCTAAGTCCCTTTTTCTGTTGACATATGTCCCTATTTGGTTGATGACTATGCCTAACATACCTGTCAACCTCTTACAGCTTGAAACCAGGACAAAGCCATAATTTATGGGGGGACAAAGTCCCAAACTCAGTGATAGCTTTAAATATGTGTAAGAGATCCATAAGTTTGAGTGAAAATGAACAAAACTATGAGGCAAACATCTTGACAGTCTGCTGACATCTGTATAGTTGAGAGGAATGATGACTACAGGGGAACATACACTACAGCTGGTTTGCATTGTTTTCTGTGATTGTGCCACACTGGTGTTGCTGGACTGTCCCTATACAGTTGTAACAGCACACTGCTAGTTGTCTGACAGCGGCCATATGACATATTAGTGGGAGTTTGCCCATAACGGACACACCGAAGTAGACTGCACTGCTGGGTCTTTGAACATACAACATAATCTGTCACAGCACACAGAGACATATCCAAGTATTCCTACTATTTTGGTGGTATCCACACATGTAGAGTGTTGCCAGACTGTGGAGTATGACATGTGAGGGAGCAGTGTATAGTGCAGACCATTATAGGTGTGCTGGATATGTACATACTGGATGTCCATGTATCTCTTCCTGTGATGTGTTCTCCTTTTGTTGTCTTTCAGGGACCATGTACCACCAAAGACATGCCCCCTTCTCAGAGGTGGAGAATGACATGATAGTCGATGGACTGAGACAGCAGCATCGGAACTTGTTGTCCAGGGAGAGGCATAATTGGAAGCAGCTGGCAGCATTGTGAGCAGACCTTGTGCGGGATGTCAATCAGGTTGGCCGACAGGACAGGACCTATAAGCAGGTCCAGCACCAAGTCACAGACATGCTGAATGCTGCATGACAAAGGGGAGCTGATGTTGCCAGGGATTGTGCCACCACCAGTGGAGGGCCTGTGACAGAACATCCACTCACAGCCACAGAAGAATTTCTGATGAACCTAGGAACACATAACAGTTCCCAGGCATCCATCACAACATACATTGTGGAGGTGGGTGCCACAGTGTCCACAGAAGAGAAGTGTCCACGTAAGCGTACTGTGTTCACCAGTATGATACTGTATCAGTCATTGTGGCAGTCTGTATATACCTGTACATGGGTGTTAGGTCTATCTGCATTGGGGTGGTGGAGTTAGGGTTTATGCACAGTTGTGCACACATATTCAAAATGTCAGCAATACAGCCAGTATCACAGTAGCCACTGTACATGTGGATATATGCACATATTACTTTGTAGTGCTGCAACATTTGGTCATGCTGATAATAGCTCTTGCTCACCTTTTCATAGTTCAATCAGGAATGGCCCAAGTCCATGGCCCTGTACCTAGTAAGTGTGATACAGCTTTTTATGGATCATATATACCATATGAAAGTGAAGGGCTGCCATATTGCCTTATGTACAAATGTGTTTAGCCAGTGTAGAATATTTGTATATTCCATTCTGGAACAGATAACTACGGTTCATAGACTGGTTAGTCACAGGTGTGTATTTGAATGACTATCGACACATCTGCACTTATAGTTATGAGCAGCTACAGAACCTGGTATACATGAAGCAATTACTCCAAGATGGCTGTTTAAACACAAAAGGGAGATACTACATACCAGAGGCAGTTACACTAGTACTGGCATATCATTCTCAGATAGGTGTACTGGGTTTTTTGTGTAGCTCTATCACATATAGTGTCATATTTATATACCTTACAGGCAGATTGTACTGGCAACTCTACCTGGATGTGAGTGAAGTGCATGTTATAAAGGGCTTGACTTGTCTGTGTATGTTGGTGTGAAGTTGTCTGTTGTGCATGGAAGTGGAGATGACAAATAGTGTGACTGGTAATGCATTTGCATGAGTCTGTGTGGATTACCATACATAAAAGTGCAAATAGTAGTGTACTGCTTTTGCCTTGGTCTTCACAGGTGACCGGGGGGGGGGTTTGGAGTCTGTGCCCCTCACAACCTCATGTCAGTGTTTCCTTGGACTCTGATGATGATGGTGGCCATAGTGAGGCACAGGTGGGGTTGCTAGGGGCTGAATCTGTCCCAGAGGTTGACATCCCTCTTCTGCCCCCATTGTCACTGCACACAGTCAGTATACCCACACATACCCAGTCCCCAGAGGCCACAGATATTGGGCAGTCAGAGGGCCATGACATTGAATAGGACATATGGCAACTATGGCATCAGTGAGTGCAGACACTGGCCATAACCAGACAACTGGTGAAGTCCCACACAGGCAGATTGACAGAGGTGCTCATAGAAGGACTACTGTCCATCCACCCCTTGTTGCAGGTGTCATATCATGGGTCAGTCAGTGCATGTTTTGAGCCATCCTGGAGGCACAGGCATGTTCTGAACACAACACCAGATGGATGCTTAGGGTTATGGATGAAGCACAGTCTGATATCTGTGACTGCCTCCACCACAGTGGGGATACCCTGGAATGGTTCACTGATGCAGTGGACAGGTGGTGGGCGGAGACAGTGTCTGTCTTGGATCACACATGGGCATTGGACACATGGACATAAGGCAGCAACACCATCTGCTGAGAGTCCACGTGGCTGTGCACAACCACCCTCCTGTAGTGGCAGTACCTACAGTGCTGCAGAGGGAAGTGTGCTGTTCACACCACAACATGACAGGCCATGGGCATGTGGTCCTTGTTCGTCGCATGGGGGACACAGCCCCAGCATTTTGCAGTCACTGTCAGGTACTAGCACTGCATCTGATCTTGGGCATGTTGGTGCCAGTGCTACTCCTGGAAGAGCCAGTTCCCTTGTTTATGGCTGGAGACAATAAAGTGTCCACTATACCATGTATGATCCCCAGCTGTCCAACATACACATGTGTAGGGCTAGCACTGGGCTTGACTGTGTACACGCACACACTCAAACACAAACTGAAACACCACTGTTTGATGCAAGTCACCTGCAGACACACATGGCACCTCTGCATGGCCCATCTAACCCGTGCCCCTCCAGACTCACACGTATGCTGTCAACTGCTTGGCACAATCTAGGCCTCCAGCATCCCCACACCACACCCTGTGCATGTGATAATCACTCTGCCACATCCCTGTCATCCATGCCATCTATGCAGGGCAATGATACTATGTATTTGATGCACAGGGTGTCTATATCACTTGACATGTACTTGTGTAGTGCAGCATTGTTTTGCCATGCCACGTGTTGTGGGCCACTACAGGTACTGTATGCTAGCATGTGTCATGACTGCACAACACACTTTGTGTATCTTTGTTGCATGATGTTGGACTGGTGGTAGTGTTACAGAATGACAGTTGTATCATGGGCCTCTGTATGTTTCTGTTCCAGGAGTTTGAGGGGATACACCATGGACACATGCCAATAATACAGAGGCAAAGGATGGCATGGCAGCACAGCAGAAATATGACAGCAAGGTATGACAGTATATGTGAATGGCACTCTAGTTGCATATGTGTAGAACAATCTATCAGAGATAATGGGGCCAGTCACCGTATTCATGCATTCATATTTTGTGATAAGGTCTGTTACCCTGGCCACATGTCACCTGGATTATCTGAACATACAAACCTAAAAGGTGTGGTGATGGAGTTGACACATCTAAAAATATCCTGTGTCTGGGTCTGAAAGGTGGTGGACATCAGTTATGATAATGTATAGGAGGGCAATTTAGGGCCAGCAGTTAGTCACAGGCCCAAAAAGTGCATAACCATTGAATGAGGATAGCCCATACGGCCATGTCTGTAGCACTGCACAGGGATATATTTACACACACACACACACACACACACACACACACACACACACACACACACACACACACACACACACACACACACACACACACACACGCACACACACCTGGCTGATGTGAGATTAGAACTCCTACTTATCTATTATTACACACTATAGCTCACAGAACTTATCACATGCGTCACAGAGTTTATCTGATATTAGAGTGTCAGGCAGTGCTCTTAAGGTGGATGACATTAGCGGGCCTTGTAGAGGAGGGCAAACAGGGCCATAAAATGCATAACCATTGCCCAGAGACAGCCCATACAGGCTGTCTGTAGTGCTGCATGGGGATATATTTACAAACACACAGAGAGGTAGCTGATTTAAGATTAGAACCCATACCTATCTACTACTACACACTACAGCTCACAGTACTTATTGCATCCACCATGGAGTACATTTGCTGTCTATGTGATTGCAGATATAGTACTTGTGGACTATGCAAAGTAGTGCTGTGTTAGACAGCATGTGTGGCCTGAAGAGTGATATTGCTTGGTACTGATATTGATGTGTGTACAGTTAGCAGCATGTCCATATGTGTTTGGTTGCAGTTAAATAGGCAAACATGTGGCCAGGAACAAGATAACCTGCCCTGGGAATGCCTTGAACCATTGTACAGTATAACACCTGGTCACCTGTGTCTGTCTACAAAGTGACATTCCACAGGCACAGGGGTCTGTGGGTGAGTGGATTATGTAGTGTCACTGCCTTGGATTGGTTCCTTTGGACAACTGTTTTGATGTGTGAATGCAGATAACCTCAGCATTCTGAGGGTATGTGGGGAAATCCATACCCCCCCCACACACACACACGCAAATATACATATATATATATATATATATATAAATGTTTTCTATATATATATATATATATATATATATATATATATATATATATATATATATATATATATATATATATATATATATATAAATTTTATATATATATATATATATATAGATAGATTTACTTTTCTTTGTCGAAATTGCATTATTTTGAAAAGAAAAGTAGAGGACCACTTACACAAAAGTGCACTTAAACGAAAGTGCACTTTTGTGAATATCGATTCAACGAACCGATAAACACAAAAGGGAAACACAAAAAACAGTGTGCCTCCCACACCCCTACTACTTAAATATACTAATTCTGAGATCGCACTACACTGGGGAAACAGGTAAATTCCTTTTTCCCTACTGTAGTGTGCTTCGGTGCCACAGTGTTTCCTGTTTCCTTTCTTATCGGTTAGTAGAACTGATATTCGCGAAAGTGCACTTTTGTTTAAGTACACTTTCGCATAAGTGATCCTCTACTTTTCTTTTTCAAAATAATGAAATTTCGACAAAGAAAAGTAGACTCATATATGTGTGTATATATATATATATATATATATATATATATATATATATATATATATATATATATATATATTTAATTAACACCCAACAGCACCCCCAGTTTGGCAATGCAGACATTCTCATCACCAAACTAATAATAAACAAAAATAAATGCAGATACATTGTCTGCATTTATATTCCAATGAATGATAATACTCTAGAAAATATCTTAGATTAGCTAGCTTCTAACTATCCCTAGGAAACCATTGTCTCGGGGGGCTTTAACATTGATTGGAACACCTGCTCCTCTGAAACTTCCTCCACCCATTTAAACCTCCACAGGTTTACTCAGATCATTGTCACCCCCACCAGATTTAGCAAAATAGAGTCAAAAATAGTATCCTTGATTAGATACTAACAGCCACCCCCAAAAGTACAAGTCAGGTACATTACCTGATGATCTAAGTGATCACTGCCTTACCTATATTATTAGGGTCAAAGCCGACATTCCCAACCAGCCTACCTACAAAACTATAAGAAACATCAGGAACTTTAACCTTGACAACTTCCAAAATGAAAAAGCATGTAATTGGAATGTCTTGAAATGACTCCCATTACAAGAAGCAGTTGAGTACTTCAATACCAGATTTCTGGCTATCCTTAACCACCATGCTCCTACCTGTACCATCCTTGTAAAAGCCATAGTTGCACCGTGGATATCTAAAGAAACAAAAAAACAAAATTAAACTAAGAAACAACATCTGGTCCAGGTGGCATGTTACCAAAGCCCCTATGGACCAAGTAAGCTAAGGAACTAGACCATAAAATTTGTCATTCTAGACAAAAAAAAATCACTAAACCCTCCTACAACAAAAAATATCAGCTAAAACCTCAAAAGTTCTGAGCTGGTATTAACAATCTTCTCCACCCAGGCCATTCCAACACTCCTACCCCATCAGCTGCCCTTGATAAATCCACTGTAGAAATTTCAAACAGCTTCAACTCCTTCTTTACTGAAACTATCCAGTCTCTAACTACCCATCTCACTCCATCGGCCATTAACATCAGCTCTGGCACATCTAGCCCTGATCCATCCAGCACCCAACCTACCTTTACCTTTCAAACCTTACCCACCAAACTGATCTGGACCTTACTCAAAAAGCTAAAACCTACTACACTAGCTGCCGACCACTTTCCAGCTGAATATCTTCAAAAAACAGCTGACGCCATACCACTTCCCATTTCTATTCTGATCAACAGATCCATCTCAGAAGGATCCATCCCAGTAATATGGATAATATCACGTTATGCCTCTCCATAAAGGAGGAAGTTCCACAGAATTATTTAACTTATACCTATAGCCATTATTTCACCACTAGCTAAAATCATGGAAAGATGCATACACAAACAAATCATGCACTTTCTTATTTAAAATGGAAAGCTTGCCGACTCTCAGCATGGCTTTAGGCCATTCCACAGTACTACCACGGGTCTTATATCTTTCTCTAATGTCATCAATCTTCATTGTAAAACAACAAACTATCTTTAGTACTCTTCCTAGATCTCTCAAAAGCTTTTGATATTGTCAACCATCAGCTACTGCTCAATATCCTACAAACCATCGGTTTAGACCAACATGCAATACAATGGTCTCATTCCTACCTAAATGGTAGACAGTGGGCTGTCTTATGGCAGAGCAAGCTGTCATCCCAACTTCCTCTAACCCTAGGTGTCCCACAAGGGTCCATACTAGGTCTCCTTTTCTCTATCTTTATCAGTGATATACACACCACCATCCCAGGAGCCACCTGCATCCAATCTGCAGATGATTCAACGCTATTATGCTCCGCCTCCTCTCCTACACAACTTCTAATCTTCACCCAGACCACTTTCAGTATGGTAGAAACATGGCTAGCTAATTGCCACCTGCTTCTAAATTCTAATAAAACCAAGCTACTACTTTTCTCCCCTAACCGTAGAATTTCTCCTCCTTCCTTCAACATCAAATCTAGCAATGACATCATTATCTCCCTTGATGACCATACAAAGCTTCTAGGCATAATAATAGACAACAACATTAAATTTGATAAACATGTCAATCACACTATTAAGTCCATCAAAAAAAATGTGGCTCCCTGCACAGAGCCAAACCTTTCCTCACCCCCTAGCTAGGGTAGCTATTGCAAGATCACACCTCCTCTCTACCCTTATGTATGCCTCCCCTGTACTCACCAATCTATCCAAAACCAATATCAACAAAATATCAGGATTGGACAATCATATAGCCAGATTTGCTACTGGCAATGCTTTTAGGACCCACTATTGCCAGAACCTCAAAGCACTGGGATGGCTAGAGTATCATACCCTTCTACAGTTCAACCAGCTTATAGAAGCAAATAAAATACTCCATCAACCTGATAACACCCCTGCCCTTAAAAATATTCTCACCTCTTATAGTGCCCCCAGGGCATTATGCTCAGCTGATAAACTAATGATACTGACCCAAAAATCCAGCAACTCTGCAGGCGATGCTATATTTGCCAACTCAACCGGTAAAATCTGGAATCTACTCCCTGCTACCATTACCAAGGAAACCTCAATACCTCTATTTAAAAGAGAGCTCAAAAAATACATCACATCTCATTGGCTGTGCTCTTGTTCTAAACTTGACTAACGACTTCACTAATGCATGTCTTGCTACCCACCCTGCTGTTTAGCCAAATATCTATGCCTCATAGCATTTGAATGTCTAAGCATTGTGAAGTATGAGATCTGATTGTATTCTATGTTCACATTTTCTGATACGTCTTTGCCAATCAGATGTAAGTCTCCACATTGTGTATATTGATATCTGCCTGTATTCTTTGTCTATATTTTTTCTAAACATGTCTGCCTGAGTTTATCACTCAGTGATGTATGTACTGTCTCTTTTTTGGTATGTGGAGCTTTTCTCTCCGGACCTCCACTGAAAATGGACATATATCCAGTCAGACTATCCTGGTTAACAAATGTAAAATAAAATAAAATAAATAAATAACTATTTATATATGTATGCATGTATGCATGTATATATATATATATATATATATATATATATATATATATATATATAAAACAATGTGTATAACAGGGATGTCTCTATGAATGTTGCTGTGTATGTACATTATGTATATGATGTCGGTAGATATATGCCAAAATTCTATGTATCATTCACTCTATATATATAAATATATATATATATATATATATATATATATATATATATATATATTATGTATATGGGGTACTAGGCATGTGGGAGGGAGATAGGGTCCGACAGATATGTAGACATAGCTGTCTGTATGTACAGATGGTTTTCTACATAGCAGGTCTTTGGGAAGAATAAGCAACAGAAATGCACTCAAGTTAGCTAAGTGTAGGAGCATGCCTAGTGGGACTGTAAGTACTTACAAGGTGGCTCCAGACCAAAGTTACCTGCACTCCAGACTGGGATTTTGTATGCTGCAGACATTGGCAGCTGCACCTGTTTCCACAGTACTGACGTTCCCTGAATTTTCCACAGCATTGCCCACCTGTGTGCTGTAATTAATATGTGACTGGGGTACATGATATAACAACTCCTACAGGGTAATAGTCTGTATACCTGTCATCATACATCTCAATTTCTTACAGCAAGACATCTGGACGAAGACATTAATAAAAGTGGGACAAAGGCCCAAAAATAAGGAAATTTTTTAATATTGCACTTGCAAATTTAGACAGGTGATAGAATAACAGGTTTTGCTTTAGCATGAATTTTCTGAAGGGTTTGAAGTCTGAAGCTCAAATGCCTGTCATTATTTTCTAACTTCAGTCTTTAATGATTTGCCATGAATTTGCCAAGAAACCACACTTTTATGAACAATGGACCAAATATATAAGGCAACAATCTATACAGTTGAGAGGTATGCCTCTCACTGTACATATTTTAGTAATGTTCATCATTTCACCCTATATATATACCCTGTTCCTCATAAATTTGTGGTGTTCCAGTAAAATGTATATGGCAATCAGTGAATAGTACTAACTACAGACAAAAATTTGAGTGTCGGACTTTACATCCTTCAGATATGCAGTACTGATGCAACCTGCTTTCATACCAGCCACCTTCTAGGTAAATCAGAGCATCTGAAAGTCTGTCTCTAGTTTTGGCCCTGTGTCCCCCCATTCTTTCTGGCTTTGTCCAGATTTCTTGCAGTAATAGATTGAGCGGCCCTTTGGGGACACCACCATATGACTACCTCACATGCAGAAGATGTGGATACTGCCATATTCAAACCATCAACACCATTACCCATACTAATGTCTCTAGCCTACTGAGCCACACAGGCTGCCAGACAGGGATGTGTCATTCATCACACAGTCAACAGCATACAGACATACACTGTCACCCATGCATTATGTGAGACATAAACTGTGTGTCCAGGTACTTTATCTCAGCCCTGGAATTGGTTGGTCTGCTGATATATCATTGCAGATTTACTGTTACAGCAGTTGTATGGGTACACTGATGTGTTGGTGATGGGGGGTGACCAGCCCATGCTTTCCTGGTATAGATAATTGTGTGACTGTCATGTGACCCCATTGTTTGCCATCTCTCTTGGATAATGTAGTGGACTTTTCAGCCATGTGGCCTAGTGCATATTATGGAGCACATACTATTGGACAGAGTACCTGTTGTCCCAAGTGGCTGTTCGATCTTCTTAAGTAGCCCAGTAGTCCACTATATTCCCTTGCATACATGCAGCAGATCCATATATATGCTACCATATGCTAGTACCCCTTACAAGTAGTGAAAACGTGTGTGACTTAACTTGCAAATGCAGCTGTTGGCAGACCTGTAGTTTGGGGCTGGGTCTGTCTGAAGCATGCAGTACACAGCCAATACATGATTAGGCATAAGTTATGTGGGCTGGTTGGCATCATTTTTAGTAATATGTATGTGAGTCGGAATAAGATGTCAGTCCCTAGGGCCGTAGGTTGTCAGTGCATGTCTTATGCATTGTTTTTTGGCCAAGGCTGGGGCATACTGGGCATGACTACATCTACCTACAGGGACAACTGCAGGGGTTTCCTCCTCAGAGTTCCCCTGTGGGTGTGGCTGTTGTTACCTAGACATGGGTGGGGGGGGGCTGTGCATCCCTTCCCTTTCCTGATCCTGCTGCAGCTGTTTCCACAGGATCATATTGTGTAGCATGGTACATACTGTGAACATATGTGCACATGAGGGTGAAGAGTACTGCAGGGCTGTACCACATATATCAATGCACCGGAACCGTGACTTTATCAGCCCAAACACATGCTCTATAATGTTTTTAGTTTGTGCGTGTGCCTCATTATGGCATTCTTGGTGGGTGTGGATGCATTTCTCATTGGTGTCAACATCTATGGTTCCAGTGAGTAGCCAGCATCCCCCAGTAAATGGCCATGTGGAATGTCCCCCCTAGTAAACATCTGTTACAGCTATGATGCATGCCAGATATGGGAGTCATTATAACTGCCAGGGCTGCCAGCACACACAATCATGATACACACGACCTGGCAGTTGATGGAGTGATAACCCTTGTGGTTGACATAGATTCTACCCTCCTCACCAGGTGGTGCCTTGTTGTGTACATGAGTGCAATCTATGGCACCCAGTACCTCAGGGTAGTTTGCTACTTGATAGAAGTATTGCATACTGCTGGCCCTCACCTCAGGGGTGAGGGGAAAATAAATATGCTGACTGGCATGTGGTAGCATGGCATCCAGAAACTAGTAGAGTACCCTGGATGGTGGTGCCTGTGAGACCTCCATCATGTCCCCATTTGGTCTTTGGAAAGTACCTGTAGCTAGTATCCTAAGAGCTACACATACCTTTGTTTCCACTGAGATGGGTTCCCCTCTGTTGGCTCTAGGTCTGAGTTGGGGTTGGCAGAGCTCAGTGAGTACATGTAGTATGTCCCTGTCCATGCTATAGCACCACTCTGCAATATCCAGCTCATGTAGCTCCTGGAAGGTTACCCTTGGGCCTGAACACTCTCCTCCTTCTCTGCATAGGCCTACTGTCAGCAGCAGCATTTGATCTCAGAATCTATCACATACATAAGTATCAGACCTGCAGCAGCCCCTAGCATTCCTTCAGTTAAAACTCCCAAGTGTGTACTCCACTGGTGCAGAGTATGAGGGTGAAATCAAATAGTAGGGTGAATTATAGTGCTCTGCTGTAGGTGCAGCCTGTGTGATTGGCTACCTATGATGCATTCCACTTGCCAAGTTCATCATTAAGAACTGTTAATGGCCCTAGTTTAAGTGAAACAGGGGTCATCAATAATTAAGATATCATTGCCTTTCTCAGCCAATTTTTTTTTTGGACAGCCTTTCTTCCTCAGCACTGCAGCGCACCACACAAATTCTCTCCATAAAGGTAAACAGTGCTCAGCACTCAGTGTACACTCCCCCATGAAAGATCACGCTCAGAATGATGGTGCACCTTGCAAAAACATGCAAACACAGTGAAACACGTACCCAGAAGGTAAACAAAGCTTAGCAGATACTGTGCACACCTTCCTACTGAGCATAGAGGTGCACTACGCAAACATGTGCCACTGAGCTCCAATGAGCTTACAAGTCCTCAGACACACCCCCCCCCTTTGATGTCAGCTACATCTTCTGTGGACACCAACACAGTTCTGTGCCTACACGGATGGGATCTGCAGACAGAGATACCCATTTGTGCTATTCAGTATCCCCAGATCATTTGCATAGGGTTCCATTAACACAGCCTGGAAACAGCACAGTTCCAGGCACTGCCTCCTTAGCAACAGAACCATTCCACCATTGTAGATACTCCATGCAGGCTCCTATAATGCATTGCTGTCACATATTAATAACTTTGTTTTTACACTGTTTTTTATTTTTTTTTCCATAATAGCATGCTTGTGCACTGCTGAGTGCTGTGCAAACATACCCAGATTATTACAAAAATTAAATTATTTTAAATTATTTTCCATATGGTTTGCACACATGATGGATATTTTTGCACATATCTGTGTCTGCTTTGCTATTTCTGCCCATTCTAACTGCACTTTTACAGCCCTCGTTGTCTGTTTTATATCCTGTACATGGAATTTTTACGTGTACACTACGGACACCAACACAAGGTCTGCAGGACTGCCAGTCTGTTTCCTGGATCACTCTATCTCCCTCATTTGCATGCAATTCACCTGCTTAACAGGTGATTTGCATGTTACAGATACTTCTGTATAGGCACGTGCATGCACACCACCCAGCTCTTTACTGGATTGCAAACCTGCTTACTTTCATGTAAGCAGTGTGCCACTATGCCTGCATGGAAAAATAGTCCATGTAGACTTTATTAAATTCATCAGATAGTATCATTTCTGGTTAAGTTGCTTTAAGTGATAACATAGTAGTTTGGTGCACTGTAAAATTTGTTGCTTTAAAAGAGTGAATTCTTATGGGCACAGAGAAGAGAGTTTAAATTTGTGGGTTTGGATTGGGTAGGAACTTTGAGGCTAGGATGGGAATGAAGCAGGTAACACCCTCCACATTAGTGGGAGTTAATCAGATTTATCATGCGCAGATCGCTGAGCAAGAGTATGTGGTAAGCTGGGCCACAGGTAAGAAATTAATAAAGATTTGAGTCAGAAACGAGTTTGTTAAATAACAGCAAATTAAATGCCATCAGAATGGGTGTAATTTTAGAGCATTTTAAATCAGGCAGCCCTATAATGCAATATATTTAGTGACTAGGAGGAGGCAATAAGGAAGGCAGCAGTTCCACTGTGATCTCTACACTACAGACAAGCAGATCATCAAATATCTTACAGTTCTTAGAACAAATGAAATGGAAAGGTATGAATAACAGGTGCCACAATTGTGCATTTATTAGCTGGCCAACTGTGTGTGGAATTGTTGAGTGTTCCACTTTGACAAGGCATTTCTCAGTACATTTGAGTGTCAGGAAGGTAACTGTAAGGTAGTTATTCTTAGACAAGTGTTTATACCCTTTAAAGTGGAGGGGCTTCAAGACCAGGTACCTGTATAGGGAATTCCTGTTGTTCATCCCACTTTGGTAAGGCAGTTCTCAGTAAATCTGAGTGTCAGTAAGGTAATTCCAGGGCAGTTCATTCTAGACAAATGTTTATTTCCTTTAATGTGGAGGGCTAGACCACCACAGGAGCTTCATGACCAGGTGATCCTTGTAGTTAAGATTGTTCATAGTGGGGAAATCCAGCAAGAAAGTTAACTTTCTCTTTAATCTATCCCTTACTTAGAACAGGGTTCTTATTCATTAGAAAGCATCATTATTTTACTGCTGCCAAAAATAGTCACTCAAACTGATGAATGAGTTTAGGTTCATCGCTCTCCTCCCTTCCCTCTCCAAACTTCTTGAAACAGCTACTTTCTCAAAAATAATACCCCCCCCTCCAGAAAAACCAGTATAGTGGCATAAGTACCCTCACCACGTCCTTCTCTCATTCTATACACACTTCTGTACACTCAGCATGCATAACCGTTGCCTTCTTTGTGGAGCTCATCAAAGTTTTCAGTCTTATCAACTACAGAATACTAATTAACTGTATTCACTCAATTTCGTTCACTTCCATCTGCAGACAGTCAATTCTGCTGATATCTCTCAAGCTGTTGTAGTGTTGTCATAACCAGAACTACCTTCTCTTACAATTATTCTTATTATAGTACTGCAGTGGTAAGTGTTTGTTCACTTCTGCCTTCTGTCTTCATCAGTTCTTTTCCCAACTGACCTACATTTATCCAGTTCTATCAGTTACACCAAAGCTTCTTCATCGTCAAGACTTTTTTGTAACAATACTATACTAATCACAGTCATCATTCCTTCTCCCCTCCCTTCTTCACCTACCAAAATAACCACACAGGTGCACTTTCTTTATCTTGGGATCTCTCTGGAATGTTTTGCTTCTATATCTGTCCACAATGGCTAGCTTAAGAACAAGTGTGACTATAGGATCACAGGAGTTTACTAGGCTATCGACCCAAAACCCAAAGGTCATTTTAAGCCTATCCATTTCATTCTAATGTAACAACATGAAAATGCTAGTCAATACCCAAGATTGCATTCAGTGATGACTGCCCCTGTCCAGAAGGGTTCTGGATGCTACCCCCATAAGAATTTATGGTGCCCCATCCACTTATCCAGATTCTTCTAGAACAGTGTCATAGAAGTGATTTGTTTCACATGAATTGGTAGCCTGTACCAAAGAAGCGGCAGTTGCTAAGAAACAAATATGTCCCTCCAGCATGTCCTATTTAAGTCACAGGCCATATTTAGGTCCCTGGAATGGGTAGCTCTAGTCCCATTTGATTTACCGATATGCAGCAAGTTCATTAGATTTGGGCCTTGAATTGCTCTGTAGGCCAGGCATAAATCTCCCCTAAGAAGTGTATATGACATGGAGTATAGTGACAGGGACTGTAGTCAGTCTGTGTAAGGGAAATGCTGGAGCTCCTTGATCTTCTTTGTTAGAAACATTTGAGCTCTCTACAGTTGCTACAGGTGCTTTGTGTGGTACATACCGAATGGGGAGTTATACTCAATTATGGGCCTGGATTGGTGCTGAGTACAGAGGGGTTATAAACTCTTTTGCTCTTGAGGTGATGCCTTTACTAACCAATTGTGTTACATCAAAGGCCTTGCTTACTACAGTAGACATATGGTGGTCGAAGTTAGGGTTGCAGTCAGCTTGTAATTCCAGGTCCCTTACCACTTCATGGGTACTTAAGGTGTTGATGTTAATTTGATAAAGTAAAGAGACATTGTTTGTGCTGAAGGGAATGATGATGCATTTCTTTGCATTCAGTTTGAGACTGTGACTAATACACCAGTCACTGGTTTGTGTGAGACCTTCCTGGAGTATACTGACATTATTTGGGGATTCAATGATTCCACCTATTTTGCAGTCGTCTGCAAACTTGTTCAGCTATAACCCCTTAGTTTTGACCTGAACTTCTGAGAAGTATATACTAAACATTAGGGGCTATGGCACTGATCCCTGTGGCACCCTGCTGGTAACAAGTCTGTTGGTTGATGTGGAGTCACCCACTTTGATAGTGTGTGCCTGGTTTGTGAGCCAGTTGGCAACCCATCTTACAATAAATGAGTTTACATTCAATTTACTAAGTTTATTGGTAATGCTTGTGGTATTGTGTCAAAAGCCTTTGCCAAGTCAAGGTATGTTGTGCGCACAGACTTTCCCTCATCAATGGCCCTGGTCACATTTTCAAAGAAGTCTACCAGATTTAACAGGCAGGCTCTGCCCTTCATGAAGCTGAATTTGTTTCAAGTTCACCTATGTCTTTATTTATGAGGTCCATAATGATACATTCCATGGCCTTACAAATTAGGTTGGTCAGGCTTATGGGTGTGTAATTCCCCAGGTCTGTTGCTAGACCACCTATGTGGAGGGGAATAACTGTTACTGTTCTTCATTCTGTAGGAACTAAGCCTGTGTTTGGGCTATGATTGAAAAGGGTATTTAATGGTGATGCTAATTCATGTTTTAGCCTGTTTAGAAGACAGCTTGGGATGTCATCTGGTCCCATATAGGCTGTGTTTTTGCCTTGGATAAGGCATTGAGGACCTGCTCTTCAGACATGTAGGGTTTGGGGGTAAGTTTGGGGGTAAGTTTGTGATAAGTTCAGAGGGGATAAGGGAGTGAAATTTTCACCAAACCTATCCACTAGCAGGTTTGCTATTTCTGTGGGTCAGTGTATGTGATACTGTTGTTTACTAATTCTGCACATGCTTGGGGCCTACCTTTTAGGCTATGCACATAACTATAAAATGTCTTATGGTTATCTTTGGCTGTACTTGCTAAGTTTCTCTCAAAAAGAGCCCGTAGAGGATTTGACAAGTTGTCTTATTTGCCTGTTGAAGCTGGTGAGGTTGTTTTTCCATTGTTGGGGCCTTGCATTTGTTTTATTGGACAGCAACTTTAGGCATTTATTGTAAAGTTTGTTGATGCTGGATATCCACTATGGTAGCTTTGAGTCTTTCTGGTATAGCTGAGTTTATAAACTTATGCATATGATTGTACAGGGCTTTAGTGTAAGCTTCAGTGTAGGTACCACTTCCAGCTTGGGGTGGGGCTTGGAATGCATTTATACCTTTGCCTAGGAGGGTGTAGTTTTCCTTGGTGAAGTTGTTTAGTCTGATTTCATCCTATGTGAGTTCTGGTGTTAGTGCCAACTCAAAGGTGACTGTTTTGTGGTCAGATTTAACTAACGAGTGTCCGACAATAGCGGCAGTGCATCTATTTGACATGTTAGTGAGGACCAGATCAAGAATGTTTGTTCCTCTTGTCAGTGTATGAACAATTTGTTCCAGGGATTTGAATTAACAAAGTCAAGGAACTTTTGTGCTAGTGAGTTGGGGTTAATGCAGATTTCCCAGTTGATGGTGGGATAATTGAAATCCCCCGTAACGAGAGTATTTGGCAAAATTTGGATTGTCTCCAGTTTGTTCAAGTAGGCTTCATGGGTGTCGTGACCCCATGGAGAGGGACCTATAGCAAGCTATGACTTGAATGGGGGTCTTACCCACCCTAACCTGAACCTGGGGTAACACCATGGAGTCGTCCAGCTTAACTAGACAGGAGGTGAATTTATTTCTAATATAGATGGAAACACTGCCTCCTTTGGTTTTCACATGTTCATTTTATAGTCTAAAGGTGTGGAAGGCACTGTAGCCTTGCAAGGCCAGGGTACTCTCTGAAGCATTGAACCAGGTTTCTGTGACTGCACAGACATCTACATTTTCTAGTGATAGAAGTGCTTCCAGGGAGTATAGTTTTTGGTTTAAACTCCTAGCATTTAGCAGCATGACTCTTATTTTGTTCTGGTTGGCTAATTAAATGTTGGTAATGTTGTTTTTGAGACCATGCCTAAAAAAGGCACTATGGGGGAGGCAAGAACCTTTGCCAGCTGCCAAAAGCCTAGATATGCCAGGTGCAAACTGTCTCTGGCAAAGCAGCGAAGTTTGGCGACCATGGCTTTCCAGGCTGACAGGAACTGGATTCTCTTTGAATGACACCAAGCACTAAGCCAATTATTGAAATCAATCATTTTTTGTTTATAATGCGGCATCATTCTAGGACATGGTAGTATGCTGCTCAAGGCTAGGGACATATCTGCCTGTGACACATACTCAGAGAGCGCTCAACTATGTCTCTCCTTATATAGTCCAGTGAGGTATTTCTCAGGTCATTCACACCAACAAGAATTATGAGAGTCATAAGGGTACTTGTTCCTGAGAGATCTGAGTGCATGGGTGATCTGATGAATCCTGGCACAGGACAGGCAGCTGACCGTGACTATCTCCTTGTACACTCTGGTGAGTAGGACACTATCGAGTCTCAAATGACAGGGAAATTTGTTTTTTGAGAGTTTCACCTTATGGGCTTGGTGGGTGAGACACTGGCATTGCTATGTGTCATGGATGCTGTGGAGACTGTGTTAGTTGTAGCAATCATGTGTTTTGGAGGTCTGTGGTGTTTAGGTAAGTTTTTTGAGAGTACCTCCGCATATGTAGATTTTTGTGTTTGATGCATACTATGTGTATCAGTAATGGTAATATGTGCATATGTAGTGGTGGGTGAGTTGACAACCTCTTCCATTTTACTGTTTTGAGTTTGAGAGAGCATGGATTCCAGTTTCTTGGTATAGATACATCTCCCGAACCCTGTACTAGAGTGAGTTATTAGTAGATGGTTGTCGGTATACATGAGGCAATTGCTATACTGTCTTAAGGGATCCAAGTCAACAACATTGGCAGGAGAAACAAGTGTAGTTCAACTGTCCATAATGCTAGGTTGAAGACTGTTGTCACTAGGGGTGGCTTTTCAGAATCGTTCATGGAGGAAATCAGTGGTTGGATATTTTTGCTGGTGGTTAATAGGTTACAGCTCACTAGCAGTATTTCTTTGACTGGGAAAGCACTAAGGATGAAGGCTAAACTAGTGTGCTACAGTAGTATCTAAGGGAAAAAGTGTTGAATTTAACTGTCTGGCTTTGGCATACCATTGTGTGGCAGTGCTCAGTGCTGCACAATGTGCAAACAAGCAGAAACCTGCTCAAATACAGGGCCTATATACCAGAAGCTAAAAACTAGATAAAATAGTGATAGCTATCTTAATGTATTAGCTGAAATTCCCATTAATCTCAGGACCGTTCTACTGGGGGACTTTAACTATACATCAAGAAAATGCCACTGGTCAGCATGCACAGTGCTTCCTTGACATTATAAATGCTAACTCTCTTTTACAAATAGTTAACCAGCCTACTAGAGGCCCCAGTATCCTGGATCTTGACCTCACAAATATTGCCACTTCTTGCACAGCTCCATATGTATCATCATGCCTTGTAAATCAGGCCATAATTTAGTGACCTTTTCCTTTAAAACTGGTGGTGCTTCACATGTAAATAGCTCTGTGATTAGGGACTTCTCAAAATCAACCGTCTTATGTTATTTGATGATGCAAAATAAATTCTGTGGTAATCCTTCTCTGATGGATCTCATTGCTAAAGCTGGTACCTATGCCTCTTACTTCCACTCCCACTTAAATAGCTGTATTGCTAAGGCAAGCCCCTATTCACAACAAATATAATGAGAAGTTTAAAAACAATAACCAGGAATGGAAACCAGCATGTGTGGAAGTTTAAAAAAAACTGTGGTGGAATACCCATATAAATAAATTATATAACAAGAGAAAGAAACTGCATAATGTTTATAAGAGGTCTCATTCTACCTACCTTAAGAGCATTGTTTAGCAAGATAACAAAAAGCTTGAGGGAACTATTAGGAAGCTAAAAGCTGAGTATGAACTTAAAATAGCCAATAAAACCAACAATAACTGCAAATCTTTCTTTAACTCTGTCAGGAAATTAAGAACTAACACCTAACAATGTTTAGAGCTAGAATACTACACTATCTAACTCACAATAGATAATATCCTAGCCATCCACTTTAGTACAAGGGCCTGTGCCTGATTATCAGTGCCAATTATGCCCTTTCTGAACTTTTACTTAACTTCTTTATATTAAGCCTCTTCACTGGTTACACTCCTGAAACCTGGAAAGCAGACATTGTAATGCAATTACACTAGGGTGGTCCAGCTATGGACCCTAATAACAATAGACCCATAGTTTTACTGGCATCATATGTAAAGCTATGGAATGCATTATCAGACTTCATAAATCTAGACAATGGAAATCTCATAACCCTGGACTCTCATCAATTTGGCTTTGTCAAAGGAAGGTCCTACCTCTTTAACCCCATTATTTCTTTTAAAATGTAAATGAAGGAGTGGGTAGCAGTTATGCAGTGTACACAACATACCTAGACCTGGCTAAGGCCTTTAACACTATTCCCTGTGCAGGCATTACTGATGAACTTGCAAGTCTGAGGATAAATCCTTATATTGTGTGGTAGATAGCTAATTGGTTGTCTGACAGAGCCCATGTGGTTTGAGTTGCAGATGGCACTTCTGAAAGCAAAAAGTTATCAATGGTGTACCACAGGGTTCAGTTTTGGGCCTTTTCCTATGCAACACATATTTCTCAGATCTTCAGATCAGCACTCCTGGCCTATGGTTAACTAGGTTTGCATATTACTATAAATTGGGTTTTATTATTCAATTTCCAACTGATTCACGTGTGTTCCAACATGGGTAAGGCCACCCCCCAGATTTAATAAATTCCATGTAGGAATAGCGTTATTCCTACACAAAGTGAATGGTCCATGTCTGCATCTCCCTCTTGGCAGCGTGCATTTAATATTAATGAAGGTGCACTACTGAGGGAGAGCTGTGTATACAGATACTGAATGAGTGCTAGGGGGTGTGTTACAGTGCTTGCAGATAATTAACATGCCCCTTGCACTCTCAAAGTGCCATACAGCACTTTTTCAATAAAGAAAGTGTCCTCGGACAATTATTAAGAATGTGAAGTGTAGTGTCATATAGGGGGTGTGTTACAGTACCCATAACACACCCCCTGCATTGTGAAAGTACCGTATGGCACTAAAACAAATAAAGTGTCCTTGGACACTTATTAATAATATGAAGTGTAATGTCATGTAGGGGTGTGTGTTACAGTATCCGTAACACACCTGCTACAGTTTGAAAGTGCTGTATGGCACTAAAACAATAAAGAAAGTGTCCTTGACACTTATTTAATAAGTTGGAAGTCTAATGTTTAAGTTTTAATTAATGGTTCATTTTTTTTTTATTTATTTTTCTTCAAAGTTTAAGCGTAGCTGGGGGGGTTTGCATGGTGCAGCACTTTGCTCAGCAGTGCTTAAACATATGGAGAAGCTATATAGAGATGTATAGCTGAAATGTTCATAGCCAAGTTAGCTGAGTAGTTAGAGTCACGGCTTTGTGTGCAGTCGGTGCACAGTTCGAATACCCAAACAGACTATTCAGCGTTTACATGGGAAAGCCTTTTTATATTAATTTTTATTTTATTTATTTTTGTAGTTATTGATATTTGTTAACCGGGGTAGAGTAGCTGGCCCAGAATTCCAGTGTCAGTGGTGATATGAGTTGAATACCACCATTTAAACACAAGTGTATGATACAATACAGTCACACCTCAAAATAACATAATGAAAGCACATAGGGGGAGGTTATGTAAAGTAAAATGCATGCATTTAATAATTATGTATCAAGAATGGGCAATTAATATCTAATGTTTATTTTTTTAAATGAAAAAGTTTGTTTGCCCTTAGCTCAGTTCTGCTAAGCATTGCTAAGCCAAGCTAAGCAATGCTTAAACAGGACATAGCTAAGCAATACTTAGCAATGCTTAGGTCTACTTAGCCAGTTTGAGCATTGCTAAGAAGTTCCCTTCTAAGCAGTCCTCAGCTAAGCTAAGTGGATTTGTGCACCACTAAGCACTGCCAAGCATTTGCCACTTTAAGCACTGCTCAACTCAGTTTAGCAAGTTTGTGCACTGCTGAGCTGTACTTAGCATTTTAAAAATAGTCCAATGGCAGCAAAGGGTTGGCAAATGGTCTTATTTAAACCACACAGGTGGGAATACAGGTAGAACCTTTTAGATTTTGATCCATGCAGGAACTATGGCAGGTGCTGGAGAGGGAGCATGCTTTCAGGCACAGTGCTTGGGCATGTTGGAGTCCAAGGTCATGGCTGGACTGCTTGTTAAGAACCATGATGACAGACTGCTGCAGAGCCAGTACTAGGACTCAAAATACAAGTCTGAGGCCTGGGACCATCTGGCACATGAGCTCACCAATGTCACTGGCATCTCCCGCACTGGTGAACAGGTCCATTATCATTATGATGTCATAAAACAGAGGAAGTGGGTGCTCTTGGCTCAATGGATCCAAGATGCTCGGGCCAGGAATGCCCCAGATGTTTGCAAGTATATCAACTGGTGATTTATCAACTTGTAGTATGAATATCTGATAGACAGTTATGCATAATGGTGTGTTTTCTCCCCACAGCTGCAGAGGAGAGGGCTTGTAACATTGAGGCCCACACAGGATGACTGTAGAGGCTGAGCAGACAGTGTGGTGAGTACAGATCTAACTTGCAATATATAGTACAATAAATAGGAAAGTATAATTGTTTACTGTCATTAGGTATAGTGTGTTCTGAGTGTACTGAATAAATGTGTTGTTAGATCAACATTGATAAAAGTGACTAATGCCAGGTACTGTGTAGTATAGATGAAGGCAGCAAACAAGCTACTATAGATGAAATAAAGTCAATACTGTAATAATACAGTGTAGGAATGAATCTCGTAATAAGGTACACTGTGATTGCTACTGTGAAGGTGATAGAAAACATTCATTTATCATCTACAGGATATCCAGTACAACTGAATTTAGAATTTTGAATGTAATAAACCACTGTGTCATGTCACACTCACTAAAACTTATTCCCATAAACTGTTATATTTAATCTGGTCTGTTGTTAAAGAAATAGAAGTGTACAGGTGCTACACAGCAAATACAGCTATGAGAGCATGAACTGACTGAAGTTTGTCTGATAATCAGCTGTTATGCCAAACTGTAGATGTGGAGCTGTAAAACAAGATACAATTAAATTTGATATATGTTCTGCACTAAGATCTGAACCTTGAATAGTAATGTGTAATGTATTATAGTGTGTTCTCTGTGGCATTGCCTTTTGTTAACCTTTGCATTTCAGCTATATGTAGTCCTGAATGTAGGTATGCTGATGCAGGCAAGTATGAGACTGTAATAGGTGGAGACTGCAAATATATGATGTGGAAATGTGTATGGGTTGGGTATGCAACCCAGCACCCTGCTATAGTTTGTACAGATCATACATAATCATATCCACTACGGGTTAAATGTGTATACCTGCATTCAAAGTACTAATACACAGTTCACTATCTATCATGCATGACTCTCAGGCATGTATGTTCAACTGTCACTACAGTCTTCTGCGACACTCCACTTATATTACAAGGTCAGACTTTGTAACCAAGTGTGTTTTAGGCAGAAATCAGTCAATCAGCTGACAGCAGTGCCCTAGTAGCTCATTGTGATAAGAAATAGATATGTTGTTCATTTTTGCGCATACAGACCATGGACTGAATTTAGGAACTGGTCCTAATATGTGTTTATAGTTACACACAAGTAATCCTAAGTATTAGTAGAAACAGTCAGGTAGTGTTAACAGATATTTTCTCCACAGGCCTTACAGGTAAAGAAATGTTTGTATTAGCTGTATGAAGGGTATACTAATAAACTGTGAACAAATGTTCCAGTGTCCAACCCCATGCCTACAAATGACAGCAGGATAGGTATATACACCATGCACTCTTCCCGATAATGTCTCTCAAGTGCCATGCTGTCATGGCTAGTGATCACTGTTGTCAGTAACTCTGGACACAAATATAGATCCAGTAGAGGTATGCCAGTAGCACACTCACACAACATTAGTGCAGGGTATACCTTGTTAGTCATATATGTAACCCTGACATGTATGTTTCCCCTCTAGTCATGTACCTAGAGTTGTCTCAGCTTGCCCCATACCATTCAAGGTAATCAGCTTAACAGGTATGTACATGCTACAGTAGCTATAGGCCTCAGGTAGATGTAAAGTGAGGGCAGACCTGTAGAGTATTGAGCAGTACTGTTGTGAAAAATATAGCATATAAAGTTGTTAATGGACTGTTGTTCTCTCTCCCACCCCTTATCTGCATCACTAATTATTATTCATATACTACGGGTATGTTCTTAAAACCTAATGTTGGGACTTGTATTGTATTACTGTTCATATATTTCAATGGTTGCAAACTAACATACCTTGTTCAAATCCCACTGTTGGTGGTCTGCTGCCATAACTGTTGCTGGCATGCTGTTACAATAATGACTGTTATTCCATTCATGCATGTGTTCTGTTTGCTATACAACTTTTTCAGTTCTATTGTTCTAGGTTAATTAGAACACCCATGCATGCTGTAATGACTAATGTTGAAATGTTTTGTTCATGACTAACCAATACACTCTGACAAACCTCAACACCAAAGCACGTTTGGGTAAGCAGATCCCAGCAGATCCACCTGTCCCACCTCATTTGGCCATGACACCAGGTCCCAGCATTTCTGGGATCCAACCCCGAGCTGCCACCTCCACTGCTTCTGCACCACCCTCAGGTGGAACCACCTCAGAGGACACGGCCCTTCCCCCTGGGCATGTGCACAGAGGGGACCTGGCCACCTGATACACGTTCCAAGGTATGGTGACTTCTTCTGCCAGATTGAGGGCAGATTGGTGCACTTTGAGGGGCAGGTGGCCTGCCCCCATTGTCCAGCCCCCAGCACAGCCACCGTTGGGACTGTGAAAGGGCAGTGGTGACTGCCCATGGGTGGGGACCTCATTCCTACTGTTTCCATCTAGGGCACATGGCCCTCTGATTCCCAACCACCCTCCCCATCCAAGGTGTTTACCCCTTCATGTGTCATACACTGCCCCTGTCTGCTGTCTTGTCTGTTTTGTCTGTCCCAAAAAAGCAACCTCTCCTAATCAGTTTACCTCCCCAAATGTACCTACACCCCTTTCCCAACATCCCACTCTCAACTTAAAAAAAGGTGGGGGCATTTGTCCCTCCTAAAAATCTTGTCCCATACATAGCTCTCCATTTTGCCTCCATGTGCACTGATGTTAATCAAATTCTGCATGAATTACTCAACAAATTTATTTCGCCCACACCCCTCCCTGTGAGGTGTGAGGCTCTAAATTCTAAATTGGCCAGATGATGCACAGCTGTTGCTGCACAAGAAATGGAAAGATATGGTCCTTTCCTAGACCCATCCTGCACATCTCCAGCTGCCTTTCATAATGTTTTTCCCCCTGCTATCCCCTATTTCACCACTTTCCTATCACCCCATTTTTCTTTTCTTTTTTTGGAAATAGAGTGGGTTTAAGTGAGACTGAGCAATGCTAAGGGGACCTAAGCACCTCTTGGATCACTTAGAATTGCACAAAACCATGCAAACCGGCTTAATCACTCTATCACATTCAGCCACTCTTCTGCCCAGCAACAAAAATAACCAGCCCTGGCAAGTCTCAAACTCAGGACCCCATGTACTAGTGTCAAAGCATCACACCACTATGGCAAACCAGCTGTGGGAAATTAGTAATGTTTTTGTAAATATATCATTCATTATACGCATTCAACATTAGGGAAAAAGACATCACTGCCAAGTCTCAAACCCAGGACCCTGTGCACTAGAGTCAGAGCAGTGCAACACTACACCAAATCAGCTGTGGTAATTAGTAATGCTTTTGTAAATATATCATGTAATACACTCACTGCCAAGTCTCCAGAACCCTATTCACTAGAGTCAGAGCAACACACCACTTTGCCAAATCAGCTGTGGAGTTTACTGCTGTTTTTGTAAATATATCATGCAGTAAAGTTGTGTAACATTAGGGAAAAAAACACTGCTAAGTACTGCACCCAGGACCTTGTCAACTACAACATAGTACATTAAACCAGTAGGTCAACAGAGCTCAGGATCAAGTACTGTTTTTGCAAACATATCCTCATTGCCAGTGACACGCTACTCCTATAAATACTGGGACAAATCTCAGGGTACTTGGGCTAGGGTAGCCACCTGTCCCACTTTGTGAGGGACAGACCCTCTTTGGGTAGTTGTGTCTTGCAAAGAAATAGAAACACTGGCAAATGTCCTGAGATGTTAGGACAAACATACTTCCTATATGTTATGTAATAGTTGCATAAGACAGTTATTCTGTATCTAAAACACCTAAATGTTATAAGAAACAGAATAAGAAACTGATGTTAGCTCATGTGTATGCAAGGCAGCACCCAATGCCCCTGTCCAACAGGGACACCGTTGTATTCCAAGGGTGTATGTGCAGTTAACCATCTAGTTGTCCAGGTTACACCTGCAAAGATGTGAATAGCTCCACTGTCTGATGTGGAAAGGATGGCCATTCCACCTCAGGATGATTGTGTACGACACACATCTGAGCTGCCAACAAGGCCACTTCATGTCATACACCAGGGTGTGTGTGTGTGTGTGTGTGTGTGTGTGTGTGTGTGTGTGTGTGTGTGTGTGTGTGTGTGTGTGTGTGTGTGTGTGTATGTGAGTGTTAACAGAGTGGAGCACGACTTGCTCTTGTGCAGCAGTCCCAGCAATGTGGAGTCCGTGAGTGCCTTGCGTGTCACACTGAGGTCACCCATGAGGACTATGTGTGAAACCGGGTAGAGGTTTGGCTTTATGGCCTATCACTGTGAGGTAAGTGTGATGGTCTGGTATTCCCTGTTGAGGAACTTCTGCGATATCTGAATAATACAAAAACAATAGAATCCACAACCACAGAAAAACGCAAAACACAGTGGAGTAAAATGAATAGGTTTACTGGTGCATCCAGTACCTCAGCTTTCACCTTCAAAGGAATGGCAATTCCACCACATGGCTTTGCTTTTGTACAATTACTTAATTACTTAATTAAATTAAATTGAGAATCATGCCTCAACAGGACTAATTCAAGTAACAGGAAAAATTAGAGCAACAGCTCATACACTAAGAAACAGCATAAAAATGCAGAATTACTCAATGCCTTTAACTGACAATAATTAAATAACATTTAATAATATTTAAATTCACTTCTTGATTTAAGCCCCTTGGCTGTAAGGCTCCAAAATTAATTATTAATTTTGTTTCTAATGCTAATAATTTGCCCACAGACATCACTCTGACAAAAATGGGGCTTGGCCAACACACTGAAGAACAGGTTAACATCAGAATTCCATCAACATTGTGAAAATGATAATCTACTGGGCTCTCCAATCTATTATTCCTGATGTCCCCCAGACATTCCAAGATGCATTGTTTTACCTTTCTCTGGTCTATCCCACATAACATTTGACAGGTGAACAACTACATCCAATGATATAGACAACCCCACAGGAATCAGAACAAAATTCCTCACAGGCTCTATAAATTTTACCATTAATACTAACCCCATCTAGGTTTTTGATCTTGCTACAGACTTTGCATTTTACACATGTGAAACTGCCCTTGTGGGTGGCAACATTTCTTACTACTCTCTTAGTGAGAAGTTCCTTCAGATTCAAAAACCTACTATATGAAAAAGTGAGAATAACAATGAAAAAAAGCAGGATCAAACACTCGTTTATTGGATAGTCTCTCTAGTGCCTCGGCTTTCGCCTTCTAGGATTCTCCTAGAAGGCGAAAGCCGAGGCGCTAGAGAGACTATCCAATAAATGAGTGTTGGATCCTGCTTTTTTTCGTTGTTATTCTTAATATTGGATTTTATTTTTTGGTTGTTATTTTTTATATGAAAAAGTGACCCTGTTGACAAACAATCCATCCAAACTACCGTCATTACAAATAATGGGCCAAAATCTATCCACCTACCTTTTGAGTACATCAGAAAAAGGTGAATACTTATTCATAAAGAAAATTCTATCCTCATTATCCCATGTAACTGTACTCGTAGTTGTTCTCCTATATCCCATATGGCCACATTCTATATGATCACTTCCCCTGTGTGTTGTGCCAGTCCCTGCCACTTTGTCTCTAACAATATTTTCCACTTTATTCAAAACATCCTCAGAGTATTCCCTGCTGGCTAATTTTAACCTCACTTTACTAAACTCCTCATCCAACTTGGACTTGTCATATGCATTGGTGGCTATTCTCAAATATTCTCGATAAGGTAAAGATTCCAAAAGGTGGGGAGGATGCATACCAGATGCCCTTAGAAAATTATTTACCGCTGTCTCCTTCACAAATGGTCTAAACTGTACTCTACCACCCTCCCCCACAAAGAATTCCAAATCCGAGTATTGCATGGTCTCCCTATGTCTCTGGAAAGTGAATTCAAGTCCAAACAGATTCCTTTCCAAAATGGCCATGAATTCATAGAATTCCCCAATGGTACCTTTGCATACAAAGATCATATCATCTATAAATCTTTTATAAATAATGACTCTGCCTAAAAAACTCCATATTGTAAACATATGCGTTTTCAAAATGATTCATGAAAATGATGGCATAAACGGGGACAAAAGATGCCCCCATTGTTGTGCCCTCCTTCTGCAAGTAATATTTGCCTTCAAATGCAAAGCAGTTATGCATCAACAAGAATTCCAAAAGATGGAGTAAAAATCCATATGTGGGACTTCACCCAACATTTTTCTGACTGCTTCCATGCCCCACAATTTCCTAATACTAGTATATAAAGATTTAATGTCAACACTTACCCAGTAAAATTCCTCCCCCCATTCCATGCCTCCTATCTTGTCTGAAAGCTCCTTACCATTTCTAATATGTGACATAATCATGGCTAGACATCCCTTAAGGTGAGAATCAAGGAAAATGCCCACATTTTGCAAATATGCTCCTTTACGAGAGACTATTGTCTATCTGGGGGATTAGTAAGATTTTTGTAGATTTTGGGTATGACTATAAATCTTACCTCCTTGGGGTTATTAATATGTAACTTTTTGACATCTGAAGCAGACAAGAAACCAAATCTCTCCCCCCTCCTCAAGCTCCTCTAGTAGCTTTTCATTTAATTCACTAATAGGGTTATTGGGCAATTCTTCATAGACAGCACCATCCATAAGTAAACTTTCAGCTATGTGATTGTACGGCTCCCTTGAAAGAATCACCCAGTTCCCATCCTTGTCAGCTTGGGTGAACACATAATGTTTGTTGATTTGCCATATATGTTGTAACTCATCCCATTCACCTTTCATTAAATTGTACTTTCTTTTAACTTTTTCATTTCTATTGTTTTCCACCTCAAGCCATTTGCATAAAATATTGTCAAACATGCAAACACTTATTTAAATCCTGGGAGGGTAAGGTACATAGGGTACTGTTAATTTTCCATATCCAGTCATAAATCATGCCCTGACATTACTCCTATCATCAAATTGTTCAAACAATTTCACCTATGTCACAAAAATCATTCTCATAAATAGATAAATTGAGCAGAGAATCATCATTGTCATTAACAGTGTTATCACTTTGATTAATTATACTCTCATGGCAGTCTGTACTTGCATTATGATTGTTAAAAATACTTTCAGATGTAATTTTCAACAAAACCAGACAACCTACAATGTAAGGTCTGCCAGACTGGGGAAACATGTAGGGATGAACTTCACCCCTTTGTCTAATAACAACTTAACAATCTTGCTTATGAGCAAATTGGACAAATTGACAATTTTTAAGTTAGTACAGTACCTCAAAGCCATTCCATCAGTCAATTGCCTGTTGTGGACACCCAGATTACATTTCCCATTATGGTTACATGTCGCTTTCTCTATGTCTGCCCTGCTGGAAGTTGATTCTTCCTTTTCCTGCTCTTACTGCCTGTATTGGCATTTCCCTGCCATTTATGACCATGGTCTGTGAACTGCTGAGGTGTTCCCCATTGACCTGATGAGCTTGCTAATTCCTCATTTAACTTCTCAAAGGAAATACTCTTTTTGATGTTAGATGCTGTTTCTATAGCTGAAGTAGATGTATCACGTTGATCTCACGATCTCGCGTTCTCGCATTGACCTGCCGACCAATGACTCTCCCCCTCCTCGGCTTACGCTGTCATGCAAAAATGAGATTGCTTTTATAATCATTTATATCATGCTCCAGTTTGCCCTTCTTATGGAGCATGCCACACTGAGCTCACCCATAAGGATTATGTATGAAACCTGATAGATATTTGGCCTTATGGCCTATCGCTGTGAGGTACATGTGTGATGGTCTCGTATTCCCTGTTGGGGAATTTCTGCAATGTCCCCAGCTGCTACATGTGCTGTGTGATGTGAATGACAAACAATGAATTATATACATTAAGGGTCCTCATGGGGGGGATGCAGGAATGTTTATACCCCTTGGCCCATGATGACATAACCTTATGTATGACATGGGCCATGTAGAAAGTTTATCTTGCAATTGAAGCAACATTGTGTTGAGATGTCATGTTGCCAAAGATTTTGTCCACAGTACACTCATGACTGACTGCTTACCTAGGATGTTGTTTGTACTGTCATAATATGTGGTGACATCACTCTCCCCATAGGGGTTCACACTGAACATCTTGTTATGTGGCCTGGGGCCATGTGTCTGGGAATGGTCATGTATCTGTGTGAGACCCTCCTAGGCAGATGTCCACATCATTAGGGAATCTGGTGATGGCCCACAGCATGTAGTCATCTGCAGACATGGTTGGACAAAGGCTTAATGGCTGTTACATGCACATCAGATGTGTACATCACACATAACAGAGGCCCAAACATGGAACAACAGGTTACACCTACTTATGGATGAACCGCATGAAGTGCATTTCACTGTGTGGAATAGGTGGGTCATGTCAGCACACTGGTATTCTATCCCTATGGTAACATATGGTGCGATGCATACTTGGCAGTGTTATATCTATGATGGTGACGTGGGGCTATACTGTCACATAGTTTGTCCAGCTCAAGGTAGGTATTTTGCAGTGTCACCTCCAGTACATGGCTTTGGTGACTATGTCATGGAGGTCACCTGAGTGCAGCAGACATGAACCCTTCCTTGACAAAGCCTAAAGTGTGCATAACGGAGTCTATCCAGATTGCACATGTCCTTGTTAATGGGGTTCACTTGAAACTGTGCTATGGCCTTGCAGAATGGCCTAGTTAGGCTGCTGTGTCTATCATGTGACTGAGTGGGGGATGGCCCACCTTAGTCTAAAGGCGTGACAGTGGTCGTTCATGAAATGAATGGGACAAAGGCAGTCGTCAGTCCTTCTATGAATATGGCTTCTTATGGTGTTGCAAGGTTATGCTTGGGGCCATGTAGGATGCATCCTGTGATGTGATAAGATCCCTTGGCAGATGTATACCGTAACTATCACATGGCAGTGGTGACCTGTTCCCCACATATAGTAGATGGGAGACATACTGTGGACATCCTGATGTACTCATGGGGAACACAGATGGTGCAGCCTACACCAACTCTGTCAGGCATCTGGTATGCAATACCAACAGCAGTGGTATAGCTGGTGTCCCTGAACACCACAAGTGAGCAGCTGCAGATGCTTCCTGTGCAGTTGTAGACATATGTACAGTAGGGGAGATGATTGTGTGTAGTGGATGTAGACAATGTAGGCTCTGTGTTTATTGCTCAGATGTGCATGACATATCTCATTCTCATGTAACATGCTAAGTAGACAGTGCTGCAAAATGGGCACCTGCCCCTATTTCATCTCAGACAGCAGTATGTGTTCCCTGTAATGGACAGTATGTATTACACATGTCCACCAGACAGGTGTACATATCCTAGAATTGGATGATGTAGGCCTGTTGGGTATACCTGACTACATGAATTTGTACAAACGCACATATCGGGCTTCTGTGTATGTGTGAAAATTGGTGCTAGTCCTTGATGATGGTTTGGGGCCTGTGATGGTGTGTATAACCCCCCCTGGAGGATGTATTCCATACTGGAACTGTATGTATGGCTGCCCTAGGTGGATGGGTATTATAGGAGATGGTGACTACAAACATAACTGCATGATGGTTGCTTTGCCATGGAGGATGACACTGTAGGGGTGTAGTACTGTTAACCCATATTGTGTAATGTCAAGTGCAATACACCTTCAACTCATGTGGGAGTAGCCTCTGGCCACACCAAGGTCTTTCTACATCCACTGGTGATGGCTTACTGGCCATTTGTGTGCTGGCATGCATACGTCTTACAATGTATGTTAGGATTGTTCAACTGACCCAGGATCAGGGTATAGACCCAACTCCAAATACAGTTGATGAGGTCCATATATGCAGAATGGGCTTACTGGTCACATGTGGTGGCTGGAAGCTAGCTGTGAATTGAATAGGTTTGTACTAGCAATGGCGAACTGCCTCTGCAGTGTCCCCTGTGCATCTTACTGCTGTACAATGTGGAGGTATGGAGGTGTGAAGACCTGTGAAGACAGATGGGGGCCACCTCTTGCAGAGTATCATGGTCTGTTTAACACATCACCCCTGACTCACAGGTACTGGAACCCTGGACTATCACAGAAGAAATGTGGAAATGTTAAAGGCAATCATTCCCTGATTGCATTGCGACATCTCTCTGAGTGACAGCATAATGCTGCATAAGGCTACAGACATACCTGACTGGGACACCTAACCTGTGTGCACACTCATGTCTCACTGCGTATAGTCTAGGGATGTATATGTCAGGTCAGGCACATTGACATGTTCTGTGACAGACCCATGACAGTACCTGTTTGTGAGAAACAGCAGTGTCTATACAGTATGGTGAAGTCTGTCACCTGACACAAAAGTAACTGTGACCATCCACATACACGGCCAGGTCAGATGCACACCAGTGTGTCTCCACTAGAGTCTCTTATATGTAACATGTTTGACATGGGCTGATGCCTGTGTGGCTGTGGGCATAGGTATACTGCCATATGTGTTATATGCTGTTTATGGCTGTGGCACTCATGTGTGTCTTTGCCACAGAGATCCCCTTTGTTTGTGGATGTGTATGTTGAGGACCACTGCAGATGTTTGTGTGCATTATATAGGCATGTGAGGTGTACTGACTGTATTGACAACCTGTTTGGGGACAGATATACAGCACTGACAGGCAGAGAGCATGGACTGCAGGTTCCTACAGTCATTCCAACTCTCACACATTGTGTTCCTTGGAGAAGTTTGTAGATAGCTGTCCATCCAGATACATGAGGCAGGTGCTACATGGTGCCTGGACACCAATATCAAGCACACTCACTGGGAAGACTGTAGGACATTGTCCAGTCAGATACTCCAGAATCTGATGGAGGAATGCCAGGGAGACCTGAGGGGTGGGCCTACAGATCAGGTGATTACTAATACAGTAGGAGTCTGACACCACAGCAGGCAATGTAGACAGCCTATGACCAAGCAATAATAGGTGCAACAGCTACATGCAGTGCAACACCTCATAGCACATGCAGCAAGTAGCATGAAACATCAGGATCAGGGGCAACACATGATGTAATGGCAGTATGTTGCCGACACCCAGAGACATACTGTGCTGGTAGATGGTGAGGGTATGATGTGGGGGTTAGCAGTGGATAGTGCTTGCAATAGTGCATGTGCAGGGTCAGTACATAATGGTGAGCAGTGTATGCAGTCCTGTGATGTGTTCCCCTGCTCATGTCTTTCAGGTGGGATGTACAGAAGACACAACCCCCCCATCTCAGAGTCCAAGACTGCCGAAATCCTTGATGCCCTGAGACTCCATCACTGGCTACTGTTGGGAAGGAGCCATCAAAACTTGCAACAACAGCTTCCCTGTGGGCAGAAGTGGTAGCAACAGTCAATAATGTGAGCCACCTGCACAGGAATTATGAACAGATCTAACACTGTGCTACTGATCTCATACACCATGCTTGGCAAAGGTCTGCAGCTGTGGCCAGGGACCTTGCTGCCACAGGTGGAGGGCCTGCTACACAACCACCACTCTTAGCCACAGAGGAGTTCATGGCAAATCTGATGTCAGCCACCAGCTCACAGGAAAGCATCAGTACATATGTTATGGAGGTGGGTGGCACAGAGTCCACAGCCAAGGAGTGCCCAGGTAAGCCTCCAGTGGTCATGTTAATACTGTAGCATTCATAGTAACAGTCTCTGCATACCTGTATACATATGCCAGGTCAGTCTGCATCTGTGGTTGGGATTTTGAAATGCACATATGCACACATATTGTGAATGTCAGCAATTTGGGTATTATCACAGCTTGCACTGTACATGTTGATAAATGCATATATTATCCTGCACCATTGCCATATGTGTATGTGTGCAGGCAACACCTCTCCCCCACAACTCCATAGGTACTTCTGGTGTGGCTGGGGAACATCAACCTGTAGCCGGTGAGTGTGAACTATCATGTTATGGGTCAGCTATACCCTAGGCATGTTAAGGGCTGCCAGTTTGCCATGCACACAACTGTTAAGTGTAACCATATTGCAATATGTCCCATGTTCACATGTGGTGGGGTTTACTGCAGTGCATCACACTGGTAATCACAGTAGCATATTTGCAGGGGCTGTAACATATTCCCACATAGTTTGGTATAGGTGTAATCAATGTGCTATACAGGGGTGCATTACTATTGTGTACATGAGTTCACTGTGTGTTAGGTGGAGATCCATCACATACTCCAACTTCTCATGTATCTCACAGGTGTATAGTACTGGCAACATTAGCTGGACATAGCTGCACCGCATGTTGTTGGGGCCTGTCCAGAGTGTGTCTGTTGTGGTCTGATTGTGTGTTTGTGCATGGCATCAGTCAAAAGGTGTGGTCTGTATAATGCCTTTGTGGCATCTCGTGTGTATGTGAGTGTGTGTGTGTGTGTGTGTGTGTGTGTGTGTGTGTGTGTGTGTGCGTGTGCATGTGTGGATCATCAAACATTATAGAGCAAGAATTAATAATGTTGTCTTCTCCTCACAAGTGACCATGTGGTTTGGAGTGTATCCCCCTCACAACCTGATGTCAGTGTCTCATTGGACACTGATGATGATTGGGGTCATTGTGAGGTACAGGTGGGATTGTTGGGGGCTGAATTTGTCCCATTGGTTGACATCCCACTTCCACACCCAATGTCACTGCACATGGTCAGTATGCCCACACATACCCAGTCCCCAGCAGCAAAAGATATTTGGCAGTTTGAGGGTGGTGGTATCAAACAGCGTAGTGTGGTGACTATGGCATCTGAAACTGTAGACACTAACCATAGCCAGACAGTTGGCGAGGTTCCACACAGGCAGATTGACAGGGGTGCTCAAAGGACTGCTGCCCATCTAGCCCGTGTCAGAGGTGTCACAGCACGTATCACCTGACGCATGTTTTGGTCCATCAAGGAGGCACAGGCACGTTGTGAATGTTACACCAGATGGATGCAACACTGCCTGGCATGCATGACACCCTTCACAGCATTGGGGATGTATCACATCCTTTTGTTGATGTAGTGGATAGATGGTGGGGTGAGACATTGTCAGTCCTTAACCATGCAATGTCTGTGTTTGAACATGTGGTAGGAGTAGGGCATCGGACACATGTACGTAGGCCAGCAACAACATCAGCTGAGAGCCCACGTGGCCATGTACACTCAGACTCCTGTAGTGGCAGTACCACTAGCAGTAATGATGGGAAGGTGCTGTCCACACCACAGCATGGCAGGCCATAGGCACATGGTCCTGGTTGGTCCCATGAGGGACACAAAGTCAGCAGACACTGGTCACCATCAGGAAGTAGTACCACATCTGGCCTTGGGCATGGTGGTGCCAGTGCCACTCCTGGAAGAATCAGTTCCCGTGTCCATGGCTGGAAATGGTGAACTGTACATTCTGCCATGTATGGTCCATGGCTGCCCAACATATCCTTGTGTAGGGCTAGCACATGGCTGGACTGTGTGCATGCATGCACTCACACATGACTGTCACATGCAGTCACCGAAAGATGCACACAGCTCCTCTCCATGACGCAGCTGACCAGCACCCCTCCAGACACGCACACATGATGTCAACTGTATAGCACAGCCAAGGCCTTTGACAGCCCAACACCACACCCTGTGCATGTGATGATACCTGTGGCACTTCCCTGTTATCCATACCATCAATGCAGGGACATGCTATGTTATTGTTGAAGGGCTGATCAATATGTTGCCATCTAGGCATGCCACAGACACCTGTGGAAAACCTGACTGATAACCACTGGGGCAGTACTGATTAGAGGCTGTCTGTGTGGCACATGTGTTGAAGGCCATGGATGTGGGTGTTAACATAGCCTTTACAGTTTCTGCAGATGTCTGCATTGTTGTACTGACTGAGGACTAGTCAGAGGTATTGTCCACCTTTTGTCTGGATGCAGTCCCTTTACCTATGTGGTCAACCAAATACAAGCCTTTTCTGACCACTGCCACTACTTGTTTCCTGAACACAACATTGTTAGCATGCTGAGTACCCTGGTCTGTTATTGCAGTGTGTGTGTTTATGGGGTTGCTGCTGATGTGGGAAATAGTGGGGCATGTCCTTGCCATATGGTATGCTGACACTGTTGTCTGCATTCAGAGTGAGGCCAAGACCTTGGCACCATTCCATACCCACCATATGGCCCATTGCAGTGTGTTAACAGCAGTTTGTGGCTCAATGACAGACTGCACACTACTTACAGTTGACAGAGCCTTAGGCAGTACCTACATATGTGTGTGGTGACAGCATTCATACCTAGATACATGTGGGTCATTGGGGGCAGCAGGTAGTCACAGGCCCTTCACAAGTCTACACATTGCATGCACATAGGTGACACAGATTGTGGATGACACCTTGTCAAATGTGGACTGTGGAACACGTCTTGTAGTCATGTGACAGTTGGCAGGACATACCATACCCACGGCAAGTGCAACACATAGGATGTCCTTTGGTTTGCTCATATGACAGCTTCTTTGTATAACATTACCTTAGCTTACACTATATGTCATGATATTAAGGTGGTTCTGATGTGCAATAACTGCTGTATGCAATTAGTAAACAACTTCATGAAATGTTTGTTGCCCTACACTCTGGGGACCTCTATATTGTTGGAGTTGTTGTCACAGGTCACACCTTGCAAAACATGGACTGCAACCTGCGGGGTGGTAAAGATGATGGCCATACCTCTCATCTCTACATATTTCTGCAGAATGTCCTGTTGTTTGCCACATATTTTATTTCTGTTTGTCATAACATTGTGGTTTTCTGGCAAATTTCTGGAATATCATGTAAAACTAACATTAGAGATTAATGACAGATATTGACATGTCACAAGTTATACCCTTTGGAAAATGCATTCAAATGCACAACCTGTTCTGGTATTTACTTTCCATGTATGTCACAACAACATATGAAGGTTGTGCTCAATGTTTGGCCTTTGCCTCACTTTTGTGTATGGCTTTAACCAGGTGTCTGTCTGTGAAGAGTTGAGAGGTATGCTAGTGGCTGTAACACAGTTAGACTGCTGTAAGGGGCTATACATACATACATACACACAAACACACCCACCCATGACCTGTCCTTGTTGACAGTAGAACCTCTACCTGCCTAGTTTTACATGTGATAGTGCTATATACATAATACAAACACCACACAGCTACTATAGTTTTGCAGTGTCTGCCATTAAGGTGGGTGACAATTGCAGGGGCTGTTACGATTGCCAATGGGGGGGTTGTTGGCCATATCAAACACACACACACACACACACACACACACACACACACACACACACACACACACACACACACACTCACACAACACACACACTGCTGCATGGAGACATGCATTGAAACACACATGCACACAGAGTTGACACTTTTCAGATTAGAACACCTACCTATCTTGTTATATACAATATAGACTGACATGACTATTGCATGCACCACAGTGCCTTTGTGTCATAAAATGTGTAACTGTGCATCTAGGATGGATGACATATGTAGGGGCCCTGAGTAATTTGGCAATGGGAGAGTTAACAGGGTGGAACAGGCATACAAAATGGTATAACCATCACATACACACAAGCAATATAACCATGGGGGATATACATACAGAAACACATACACTTTTGCAGTTGGCAATATGCAGATTAAAACCCCTACCTGTCTACTTGTATGTACTATAGTGTTACAAACATATCACATGTGCCATGGGCATTGTATGCTGGGGGCATAACTCACAACCTCTTACAGCAATTAATATTGGGAATGTCTTCATGAATGTTGGGATAAACCTCCCAAAATAGGGACACTTCTCACATATTGCTCTTAGAAACCTAGACAAGTGATAGGGTAACAGATTTTGCATCAGCATGAAGTTTCAGAAGGGTATGACGTCTGAAGCTGACTTGTCTGTCACTATTTGTGATGTCAACTCTCATGGATTTGCCATTGATATGATGTAAACCCCATTATGAGACACAGACCACATATATGTTGCAAACATCTGGACATTCTGCATACATCTGTACAGATGAGTGGTATGGCCTGTAGACTTTAAAATGCTGCATCTACGGTGAATTACATCAACAGGCCTTTTTAATGCCATGGCGAGGGGGTCAACAGGCCTTAAAATGGTATAACCAACACACACAACAGCCACAGGGGATATGTTTCACACACAAACACATACATAGTACTACAGCTGGCTGTATTGAGATTAAAAACACTACCCACCTAGTAGTATGTGCTATAGTGCTACCTACTTATCGCACATGCCACGGAGCTTATAGACATATAAAGTGTCCAACAGTGGATCTGGGGTGGATGACATGAACAGGCCCTGTAAAGTAATGCAATGTGGGGTGTCAACAGGGTGGAACAAGACTCAAAATGCTATCTCACACACACACAATTACCAGCATTGGGATTAGAACCCCTATTTAGCTATTTTTGTACTACAGTGCTACATCATTATCACGTGCACCATGCGGATTATATACCTACAGACTGTCCAACAGTGATTCTAAGGTGAATGACATCAGCAGGCCTTGTAAAGTAGGGAATGGGAGGTTTACTGGGTGGAAAAGGCCTCAAAATGCTTTAACCTAGAAACACACACATGCCAGTGCTGAGATTATAATCCCTACCTATCTAGTTGTGTGTATTATAGTGCTACATACCTATCACATGTGCCATGGAGCTTATATGGGTGAAGGGTGTCCAAATGTGCTTCTAAGGTGAATGACATCAGCAGACCTTGTAAAGCAGGGCAATGGGAGGTTTACTGGATGGAAAAAGCCTCAAAATATTTTAATCTAGAAACACACACACACACACACACACACACACACACACACACACACACAATTGCCAGTGCTGAGATTAAAACCCTTAACTATCTAGTAGTATATACTGCAGTGCTATGTATTCATCACATGAGCCACAGAGCTTATAAGGCTGAAGAGTGTCCAAATGTGCTTCTAAGGGGAATGCCATCAGCAGGCCTTGTAAAGTACGGCAATGGGAGGTTTATTGGGTGGAAGATGCCTCAAAATGCTTTAACCTAGAAACACACACAGTTGCCAGTGCTGAGATTAGAACTCCTACCTATCTTTATGTACTACAGTGCTATGTACTTACTGCATGCACCACAGAACTTATAGACCTGAAGAGTGTCCAAGGGTGCTTCTAAGGGGGATGACATCTGCAGGGCTTGTAAAGTAGGGCAATGTGAGGTTTACTGGGTGGAAAAGGCCTGCAAATGCTTTAACCTAGAAGCACACACACACACACACACACACACACACACACACACACACACACACACACACACACACACACACAAAAGGCAGGTGATGTGAGATTACAACCCCTACCTTGCTACTATTGTACAATGGGGCTCACCTTCATACTGGAACGTGCGAGTGGTTACAATTGGTGTGCAAATGTCTGCATCAGGGCATCACTCTATGCCTTTCAGGGTGCCTCTCTCTCTCTCTATGCTTCTGTCTCTCTCTCTCTCTCTCTCTCTATGTCTCTCTCTATATATATATATATCTCTATCTGTCTCTGTCTGTCTCTCCCTCCCTCTGTCTCTGCCTGTTTATAATTGATATATTTGTATGTTTTACCTATATATATATATATATATATATATATGTATGTCTATCACACTCAACAGATGCAGATAGCCGAGGGTAATTCTGTCTGATGGGGGTGGGGAGAGACAGTTAACGTGCACATAGCTGTCTGTATACAAAGACATATATGGACAACACAGTTGTATAGTCAAATGTGGGTTTAAACATGGGCTGTATTTTTTTAAGTGTAGGAGCATGCCCAGTATGACCTTCAATAGTAACAGTTGGACTTACAGAGCTAGCTGTGCTACAGCTGATTTACTGATGTACCTGTGTAAACAGTCCAGCACCTCAGTGATATACTGGCTGGTGATCTCCTGGTTGTGTGCTATTCTTATTAACTGAGTCATATCCTAGTGTGGGTACAGAGTGCATTGGACTGAGCAGAGTTTTCCATAATATGTGTGGTATATTCTACATAGCACTGTGATTTCCTGGTATGTCAGTGGCAGATCATTACAGAGTAATGTGAGGGAGCACTGGCAGACATTTGTTTACTGATCTCATACAATGAAGGGAACTATGTTACAGCACAAACTGTTCTAGTGTGCACATTCTATGTTTGTCTGTTCAGTGGTTTCCCTTCCCCTTATATGTGTCTCTTTGTCCTTCAGTAGTCCAGTCACAGCCATTGTCCACAGTTGCTGCTATGTATTTGTAGTTATGGTGTGAGTGGGTAGAAGTTGTAACATCACACACAGGGTTACAGACTTCACACCTCTGACTGTACCAGTTTAGCAAGGTGTCCATCATTGTGTCCTATACATCTACTGTAGTCCTCAGACAGTTTGTGTTGCACTGTTATTGTAAGGCTACATGTTGGCCATAGCTCTCAAACTCTTGCAGACAGACAACTGGATAGGCCCATATATAACAGTCAGACACAGGCCCAGACATGGTGCAGGCTCTTACTATTGCTCTTCGAAATGTACACAGTTGGTAGAATGGTTTTGTATTAGCTTGCATTTACTTATGGGCATGACATCAGCATCTCAACTGTCCGTCATTGATGTTTTCACAACAACCTTTATTGTTTTGCAAATAGTTTGGCAGGCAAATGCAATATTATGACAAGCAGAACAGATATCTGAGGCATACGTGTGGATATTCTGTGACACCCTGTCATTCCAGGGGTATGGATGGTGCCCACTGACTTGTTGTCAGTACTGACACAGTAATGTGGCAGCCTCTATATCCTGGCAGTAGACTGACTTGTCACAACCTGCTGCTCTACTAGGCACTGTGTACTGTCCATATGTGTGGCCACCTGTCCCTCCATTGTCCACTTTTCCTGCAGTAACAAATATTGACTTCTGGACAGTGTGTACAACTCCTATCAATTGTGTAGCTGACATGCAAAATAGTTGGCACGGCCAGTCTCAAACCATGGACCCTGATAACCACAGTAATGTACTTAGAACACTAAGCCACAATAGCCACCAGTTAGTGCTGTTTACTTCCTGACACTATTAACTACACACATACATAGCACATTGACCCCTGCATATTCTAGACATGGAACAAGTTACCCAGTTTATGAAGCAGACGCTTTGATCACTGAATCACAGGAGCATTTACTTACGTTGCATTCTACCCCCAACACTAGCTTTCACAAACCGTCAGCTAGTAATGGTTTCAAGGAGCTTGAGAGGAGGTGATGTCAATACAGGAAGTGCCAGAGTCACAGGTGCATCACCCAGAATGGTGCAGAACACTAGGGATGGTCGTGGTGTGAGAGGCAAGACTATAGTTGGCGTTTCTACAAACATGGACTATAATTTTACAGATTTAAAAATTTTTTTGACTGCTCCAACCTTTACAAACATGCTACATATGAACACTAAGGATATGGGTAGTTTAAATCAGCAATTTAAGCAGTTTGAAAGGGTTTTAAGAACATTTAAATCACTGCAGATGGACAACGTGTATTTGGAAAGGTCATTGGAATTGGGACAAGTATCTAAAGGACTTCGTATTTTCAAATACCATATGGTTTTACAGAAGGTACTGTGTTTTTTGATCAATTGTTGGAACTGTTTGATAAAACTGGTTTGGATTTGGTTAAGCTTATTATTCGTAACAACAATTCCAAGCTGACAGTCCTGTCTGAACAATTAGTGGCACTTGATAAGAGTATTAAACAGGACTTGTTTGAGCACAACAAATTTCGCTTGAAGCAGATTTTTAAGGACATGGACAAGTTTACCAGTAAAGGTTTAGATATTAAAAATGATAAGTTACAAAGAGACTCTATTGATTATAAGAACAATAAAGTTTTTTCTCATTTTAAACAATACAAAAATATGAAATATAATAGTAAATTAGTAGATAGAGAGGTTTATGGTAGAGGTGACTTAGCTATGGATAATAATGATGAACATATACATATTAAGAGAAATAGGAATAATGACAATTTTGCAAATTCTGATTATGACGAAGGACAGCTTGATTTTTTAGAAGAACCGACCCTGAAAAGGTCGGAGAGACTACGCAACAGGTGTGGTACACAACAACAGAACAGGCATTGCAGAAATACATCACCCAGGAACAATGCATGGCACAAATAGGTGCATTTGAGTTAAGTGATGGTAATATTCCACATGATTCTTTTGTTTGTGGTTACAGTATTAGTATTAATGTTTCAGGCAATGATATTAGCATTACTAATTTTGAAGTACCTGATGACAGAAGAAATAACCAGACCTTCGGGAATCCATACGATATTAATGATATTAATGATGTTTTCATTGTTACAGAAGGTGGTTTTAGTTTGCATAATTACACTGATAAACATTTCGGTAAGGAGTTTTTAGCCCTTTTTAAAAGAGGTTTTAGCTTTGTACCATCTTTTAAATTAGATATTGGCAACATTTTAATTAATTTAAAGCTTTATACTAGATTACTTAATTTAAAAGTGTTTTTTTCAAATAATAACAATGACGGTTTTAGTGATGCAGCCCATTTGACACTGAAGCGTAGTAGTACATTCATTCCACCAAGTAATCCCAGGATTCATATTTTTGAAAAATTATGTGAGATTCAGTTCAGAAAAGTTTTGAAGAAAGAAAATGATATGGCTGAGAATCTCACATCTGCTGAAAGATTTTGTCTTAAAGAAATTACTACTTCTGACAATTTTAGAGTTATGAAACCAGACAAGGGAGGTGGTGTGGTAATAATGACTAATACAGATTATTACAATAAAATGACCATCATGTTGAATGATACTAATACATATGAAAAAGTGACGAAATATGAGATGTCAAGGGCCTATATGAAAGTGGATTGGTTACTATATGAATATTTGATGGAAGGAATTTTAACTAACGATGAATACTGTTATCTAAGTGTTGAATTTCCGATTACTCCAACTGTTTTTGGTATCCCAAAGATACACAAGTATGTGTACAATCCACCTTTCAGGCCTATTGTTTCTGCAAGAGGTTCAAAAACTGAGCCCTTGGCATCTTTTATTGATATTAATTGCAAAGATACTCTTGCTAAATTACCACACATTTTAAGGGATTCCTGGCATTGCCTGGATTTAGTTAGACAAAATAATGCCATGACTACATCCAACTTGATTATGGCTACTATTGATGTGGTCAATTTATTTTCAGTTATTCCTCACAAACAGGGTCTTGAAATGTTTGAGGCTAGTTTATTGAGTTATAGTGGCATGAATGTCACTAAATGCCGCCTTTTGACTGAATTAATGGAAATTGTGTTGGAAAATAATTTTATTTATATTAATGGTGAATTCTATAGACAAAGTACTGGTGTTGCAATGGGCGCCAGATGTGCTCCTATTTATGCAAATTTGGTGCTAGCTAAATGGGAAATTGACTCAGTGTTTATATCTGCTTATTGGCATAAGGTATCCCTGTATTTGCGTTATTTGGATGATATTATTATATTTTGGAATTTGAATTTGAAAAAAAGGCTGAGTTGATTGAATTTACTGAATATTTGGGTAGGACATCTGATTTTCTTAAGTTTACTAGTAACATTCAAGACAAACAATGTGAATTTCTTGATCTTATTTTGTCCCATGATGATGATGGATTTCATTCTAACATTTTTAGGAAGAAAACCTTTTCTAATTCTTTTTTACATTTTAACAGTTGTCATCCTTTTTATCAAAAAAGAAATTTGATTAAGGGGCAAATGGTTAGATTATCAAGAATTATTAGTGATGATAATATATTCAAACAAGAAATTGAAATACTGTCCAATATGTTTATAGACCGAGGATACCCCAATGACTTAATTGGTACTATCAAAAGGGATATTTATATTAATAGGACCATAGTTTATAGACCCATTATCAAATATGGGTGTGACAATTTGTCCAAGGCCAATTCCAGTTTGCCTAGATATGATTCATTTATTTTGCCATATAATGATACATCACATTACATAGCTAACATCATTAAGGAGACATGGACAAGTGTTTTTATAAACAACGCTGAGCTATCTAAGATAGTAGGAAGTCAGCCTAAGATTACATTTAGTAGAGGGAGAAACTTAAAGGACATCTACAAGTCTAATGTTAACAGGAATTTATATAAAACATCTAAAATGAGTAAATGTGGTACTCGTCATACTTGTAAATACATTAATGATGGTCCCTATGTTGCAATACAGGGTTACAGTAAGACCATTAGATGCCCAGGATATTGTAATTGCAACACGAAGATGGTGATATATCTGACAACTTGCTCAACATTCTCGGCATTTTATGTTGGAAAAACCATTAGGAAGTTAAGAGAACGCATAGTTGAGCATGCTAGAGATATCAAGAAACATAAGACTACGAGTTCCTTATATATGCATAGTACCAGATGTCCAAATTTTAAAAGATTTATATTTTTTGTCATAGATAGAATTCCACACAGCATTCATAAAGGCGGTGATGAGAAGATTATGCTTGAGGCTATGGAATGTTTATGGCAATTCAGATTAAATGCTTGTATGCTACCTGGTATTAATGAAAGTATATCTGTCTCAAGTATTTTAAAATATAGGTCACATTTTATATGACCTAATTTTGTGTATATAGTTAAGATTCAACATATTTACAATTTTTATTTAAATATTTTATATTAATATATATTAAGCTTTTTACCTTTTTATTTATTCATATATGTACAGTGTTGACATATATATAATATGTATTTCAAACAGGTTGTTTTATATTTGAGCCAAGTCACTTTAACATATACCTCTACATTGAATTGATCAATCAATTAATTATTTAATTGATCAATTATGTTATTAGGCAATTTTTGTATATATATGAATGGCCTTGATGTTAATCCTTTGTACTCTGATGATGACCTAATATGTGTGGGTGAAAGCGCTAAGTACTTTTTTATTTTTTATGTTTGTGGAATAAAACCGTTGATGCAGTTCACTGTGTGGTTTTTGTTATCTTACCCAGTTGATTGTGATAGCCTTGGAATGTGTGGTATGCTGCTATTACCTTACAAACATAAATGTTACTGCAGTTCTATGGGAACACAGGTGTGTTGAGAGGAGGGGTAATACCTCTCAACTGTACACATCTTCACATACTATCCAGATGTTCGGGTCATATTTTAGGTCCATTTTTCATAAAACTGTGGTTGTGCACAAATAATTGTGAAAACATTAAAGACTGAAGTTAGAAAGTAATGACCGACATTTGAGTTTCAGACTTCTTGTCCTTCAGAGAATTCATGCTATTGCAACACCTGTTATTCTATCAACTTTCTAAGTTTATAAGAGCAATATTTAAGACTTGTTCCTGTTTGGGGCCTTTGCCCCACATTTCTTCATGGCTTTGTACAGATTTCTTGCTGTAAGAGGTTTAGAACTATGTATGGGACTCCAACATTGGTGTCCATGCATTTGTCCTTTGCCCCGCTGGCCCCTCAAATAGGGCAGTGGATTTTGCTGGTTTAGGGCCTACTGCATATTGTGGGGCAGTCAGTATTTGGGAGAGAGTTCCTGTTTCCCACATAGCTGTCTGATGTCTGCTGCTATCCTGGTAACCCACTCCATTCCCATGCATACATGCGGCAATACCATACATATGATACCACAGCCTACTATCCCATTCATTTATTGTTAAGAAGAGTGACTTACCTTGTGCCAGCAGCAGTTGAGAGGACAGTTCTTCAGGGCTGACTGTGTCAGATGCAGGCAGTACACAGCCTATACACTGTAAGGTAAAGGTAGTGTGATGTGGCTGGCATCCATATTACTGTGTGTATGTGAGTCAGAGTGAGGCGTCAGTCCTTGGGCCTTTAGGGTGTCAGTGTATGTGCTATGCATTGCCTCTTTGCCAAGGCCAGGGCGTACTGGGCATGCCTATGTCTGCCTACAGGAACAGGCTCAGGAGGTTCCCCTCTGAGTCCTCTTGTACCTGTGGGGACCTTGGCAATGGTGGGGTGCTGTGTGTCCCTCCCTATATGATGTTCGTGCAACAGCTATTTCTGCAGGATCATATTGTGTAGCATGGCAGATACTATGAATATGTGTGTACATGAGGCTGGAGAGTACTGCAGGATTCCTCCAGATATGTCAAGGCAGCAGAACCGTGACTTGACCAGCCCAAACACACACTCTATGATGTTCCTAGTTTGTGTGTGTGCCTCAGTATGGCATTCTTCTCTGGGTGTCATCATCCACAGTCCCAGTGTGTAGCCAGCATACCCCACTAGATGCCCATATGGGATGTCCCCCTGGCAAATGCCTGGTACAGCTGTGATGCATGCTAGATGGGGGAGTCATAATAACTGCCAGAGCTGCCAGCACACACATTGATGATAATGCCCTGGGAATTGTACATGACCTGCCAGTGGATGGAGTGATAGCCCTTGCGGTTGATGTACACTCTACCATCTGCAGCAGGTGGTGCTTTGATGTGCACATGAGTGCAGTCTATGGTACCCAGTACCTCTGGGTAGTGTGCTACATGGTGGAAGAGATGCATATTGCTGGTCCTCTCCTCAGGGGTGTTGGGGAAATAAATTTGCTCACTGGCATGTCTTAGCATGACATCCAGGTACTGGTGGACTACCCTGGATGTAGATGCCTGTGAGATCCTCATGATGTCCCCAGTAGGTCTTTGGAAAGTACTTTGTAGCTAGTATTCTTAAGGTTACACATACTTTTGTTTCCATTGGGATGGGTTCCCCTCTGTTGGCTCTGTTTCTCAGGTGAGGCCATCAGAGCTCAGCAAGTTCCTGTAGTATGTCCCTGTCCACCCTGTAGCACTCTACTATCTCCAGCTCATGAAGTCCCTGAAAGGTTACTCTGGGTCTGAACACTCTTCTCCTCCTCAGTTTGGGTCTATTGTCAGCATCATCATCATCCCTGACCTCAGCCTGTAGAATGTAATGATGTAGCAAAGCAGCAGCAGCCCCTATCATTTTGTCAATTAAAACTCCCAAGTGTGTACTCCAATGGTGCAGAGTATGTGAGAAAAATCAGATTGAAGGGTGTATGCATACTTTATATTGGTGTGCTACAGATGCAGCCTGTGTGATTGGCTGACTATGATACATTCCACCTGCCAGCTATATTATTAATGGTTTTGAATGGGCCAGTGCCAGTGGAACAGGGCTTATCAGTCATTAAAGCTTGATTGGCTTTCCCAGGCTATTTCCCCCCACTTTTTTTTTCACTTTCCTCCACTTTTAAGCCAAGCAATGCTCTGCGAAAACCTGCAGAGCTAGTGTAAACATTGCTGAGCAGAAAGGGCCCTCCCCTGAACACAAGCATGCTTACCTTTTCTTTAACCAGCTAAGCACAGCTTAGAATCCTCAGACCCACTCCCTGCTTAGCTGTGCTTAGCTGAGCGCAAACAGGAGCTGCTGAGTGCTAATGTGCTTACACAAACCATAACACACACCATTTTCATGAAAGCTGTCTCTTCTTCCTACACTAACAAGGTTCTAGCTCTTATACAGTCAGTGCCTGTGGACATGGTGGTCCATTTTGCTATTCAATAAACGTATCTCATTTACATACACCTAATTGCGTATACCCAAGATACTGCATTACAGCAGAGCATATGTCCTTAGCAACCACTATAACCTGCCTTACAAATGTATGACTCTGCATGCTGGCCAGTATAATGGGAAACTTCAATATAGCTTTAAATATCATATTTTACTATTTTCATTTTTTTTTTGCAGCCTAGTATGTTTGCACATCGCTGTGCACCACTTCCACATGACATATGTGATAAAAAAATACTTTTCATTTTTCATTAATTGCATCACTTTTAAATGTCAATGGCCACAGTTTTTCCTTTGGCATGCCTGCCTCACCTAATACATGCTTCTATTTGAGTTGTCACAGCCCTGTTTTATTTTTACCTTTTGGTACACAGTTAGTAATCACGTACATTTTTCCTCCATCTCACCTCTACTGGTCTACATGGATGCCTATCTGCTTCCCGGATCACAAAAATCACCTAACTTGCATGATTTACACCAGCAAATGAGGTTATTTACATTACAGGATCGCATCTGTGTCTGCACAGTGCTGGGAGGTTCGTGCACATCCCCAGCCTTGTTTCCTGGATTACTCTGCGGATATGTTCCACGTCCGAGCTTTAACAATATTTCTACATGGAGAATAGCTCCATGTAGGCTTTATTAAATTATCCCCCATGGTCTCAAAATTAATGAACAACAAAAGTACCATAGTTCATTTTTGTAAACAAAAAAGTTTCACTTACCATATTAGAGATGCAGTCCTCAATCAAACACTGTTCTAAGGGGTCTAGGCATTCTTGTTAATAATTCCTTAACATTAGACCATCATGTCTCCACTGTAGTTTGGAAAGCCTTTTATTGGGTCAATCTAATTTCCAAAGACATTTCCTCTAGGTCCAAAGTAGTCTTAATTCCCCTTTACTCATATCCTATCAGACCCAGTATTAAAGTGCATTATGTTTAGGTTTTGGTATGTATTTGTCAAAACATATCACACACTTGAAAGACCTCATAGATTCATAACTAAAAAGATCATTATCTTCAAAACTCTTAGCTATCAGAAGAGACTGGTAGTCCTTCCTCTTTGCTCAGTCTCTTACAGATTCCTCCACAGACATCGGTGTTTAGTCTTTCGAGCCATGAAACATCCAATCCTAGTTGACCTATTTTCCTTCACAAAACTGATGGTATCTCAAATATTTGGTTAAAGGAGGTATACCTTCATCAGCAGATAAATAAGACACATTGGCATGATAGATTCATATCCTAACCTCTGAAACAAACTTTCACTGCATGTCAAGCAGAGTTTCACCCTTGCCACCTTCTAGGTTAACATAGATAACTAGATGGGCAGGTTTAAATTCTCTCAGTCTGGTTACCTAGGTATCTAGATAACTAACTAGATAGGCAGGTGTAAATTCTCTCAGTCTATCTTGCCTTACTCTCTTTTAGGTTACAGGGAACTTTTAAATTATGTTTTTGCTTTTTTTTTGTTTGGATAGGCTTGAAATGGTCTGCAGACTGACTGCCTAGTACTTACCTATGAACTTAAACTCAATCACTCTCTCTCTAGATTTCCTTCCAATATGAATACACAAAAAAATCAGAAAATATATACTTCCCAGATCAAATATGAAGTCCCCCTACACATATAGTCTTTTGCCAAAAATCTGAAATACCTGCATACCCTCAGCAATTGTATTGGTAGGTTTATTCCACTGTCTCCTAAACTTAAGCATTACTCTACAACCCTCTCCCTTGAACCAACTAGCCTTCAGGTAAGGAAAAAACAGATCTTTACTAAGTAAATAATTTCACAAAACATATCCCCTCTAGTAGTCTCTAAATTCTTTCTAGAAGCATAATCTGTAATCTTTGAAGTTAAACCATCTCAACACCACTGGTCTACAAATTATTTAATGATAGGGCTTTGTCAATTCATGCTCCTAAACTCCATAATGAACTGCCCCTGAATTATTCAAGAACAGCAAAACCACAAATGAGTTTTGGTACAAAGTGAAAGCAATACTAAAATATTGATCTTCCTGTTCCAGTTTCACACAATCCATAACATCAAAAGATCCATAACATCAAAAGATCTCCCCATCTCCCCATCTCACTAGGTGTCCCCCAAGGTTCTATACTTGGACCACTTCTATTCTCTGTCTTTATCAATGACCTGTACACTGTTATTCCTCAGGCCTCCTTAATACAATATGCTGATGACTCTACATTAATCTGCACAGCCCCAAATCCAGCTGACCTTCAATCTCTTACCCAAAAAGTGTTTAACACAGTTGAGGATTGGCTACAACATCAATGTCTTATCCTAAATCCTAAAAAAACCAAACTTCTACTTTTTACTCCCACCTATAGACATACACCTCTCAACTTTACTGTCACTTCTAACAATGGAACTATTATATCCCCTGACTCTAACACAAAACTCCTAGGAGTACTAATTGACAATAACCTTAACTTTGAGGCCCACATAAACAATACCATAAAAACAGTTAACAAAAAACTAGGCTCACTATATAGAATCAAATCCTTTCTTACCCCACTAGCTAGATCTACTATTGCCCAGACCCACTTAATCTCTACCCTCCTCTATGCCTCCCTATTTATACTAACCTCTCAAAACCAATATGAACAAACTAGTAGTCTCATACAACAATATTGCAAGATTTGCAACTGGCTCTACATTTAGGACCCACCACTGTACTAATTTTAAAAATCTTGGATGGCTAGAGTTACCCAACCTACTTCTACTTAATCAATTAATAATTGCCTATAAAATCCTGTACCAGCCTAGTAACACACCAATTCTTACCAACCTTATCACTCCCTACAGTAACCTTAATACCCTGCTCAGCTACTAAAATGCTAGTACTAACACACATAGCCAACAACAAGGCAGGGGACTCTCTATTTTCTAACACCGTTGGTAAAACCTGGAACTCTCTTCCCAGCGACCTAACCTCACTACCATCACTTACACAATTCAAAATCAGGCTTAAATCCTACCTTAAAACACATTGGCTATGCACCTGTCTTAACCCAGACTAACAACTCTTGTCTTCTCACAAAATGTCTAAATCTTATGTCTGCATAATCTACCTGCATACTGGAATCCAGAAGCTGAACCTGTCTTTCAACTAATTTGGACTATCTCTTATATCTTAATATCTCTCTTTGTCACTCTAGTATCTTATGTTAACACACCTCTTTCTAGCATGTTCTCGTACTGTACTTATTTACTTATTTCTTACCCAACTATTTTATTTCTATATGTTCTTTTCTGCATAAATAGCTAAATTGTATATAGTACTTCTGTTCCTTAAACTGTGAATTTATTTACTGTTTTTTATTTGATTAATGTCATACACTGTTTTGTACTATCGAGGAGCTTTTCTCCCCGGGCCTCTGCTGAAAATGGATATGTGTCCAGCTGGACTAGCCCGGTCAACAAATGTAAAATAAATAATAAATAATAAATCTCTATTTAATAACCCTGTTGTACCTTGTTTCCCCACCATAATCCAGTTCCATTGGCAGCATTTCATTTGTGCTCATCCTAGCCTGTGCTCATCTCTAAACACAAAACTATTTTAATGCATTATGTCTTCTTGTGCTTCTTCACACCCCCTGAACTTCTACTTTTTGTCTTCACGATCACATAACGTATATCACTTCATATAAATTTAATACAATATCATGTCTGCTGCATTCTCAACAATTTTTGTTGCATTATGAATAGCAACTGCAGTCATTAGAATTTATTATAGCATTGTTTTTATTACTTCAGTAAGCATGAAAGCATTTCAAAATCACTAAAAATTTTGTCACATTTACTCATGCACTATCCACTTGCTCTCTCTTTCTCTCTCTACATATATTTATATGGCTCCCCTTCTATATCCCGAAATCCCAAAATCATGAAGACAACAATATTGAGATGAGAATCGCGAAAAAAGGAAACACTGAAGTTTAACCTGGGCAAGTCATGGGGAATTATGCGCTTTCTCCTTTGTAGTGCAGTCCTGGAGTTGGTATATATAGTTGGGGGGGGCGTAGGTGGCTTTTAAATGGTGTGGTGAGTGTTTGTTTTGTTTTGGGTGATCCTTTATGAGTGTTTGTGTTGTTTTGGGCAAGTGTTTATTTGATCTGGTTAAACTTCGGCGCTTCAGTGTTTCCTGTTTTCACAATTCTTGTCTTGAGATTGTCGTCTTCCTGATTTTAGGATTTCAGGATATAGAAGGTAACCCATTTTTATATATATATATATATATATATATATATATATATATATATATATAGATAGATAGATAGATACAGATATATATGATTGAATTATCTATTGTAAATGTGCACAATGTCATTGTCCGCTTGGCCAGAAACTGATGGTCGACATGTGAGTGAGATCACCAATCCTCGGGAAGGGGGAGTATGCCCTATTTCAAGGGTTTGAGCAATCTCAGAGTTAGTACACATAATTAGCAGGGGGTGAGGGGTGCCTCCTGCAAAAACAATTGTTTTTGGTTTAGTCTGCTCTGGGATAATCCTTGAAGTGTGCACTATATGTCTCTATGTTCCATGTTTCATTGTTTTGATGTTGATATTATGACCACTGACACTGTGTTCTTATGACAGTTGCTAACACACCAATATAAAACTATCTCTCTCACTGTCACTCTCTGTATATATAGATGGTTCCCTAGCAGCAGAAGGATGAAAGTTCACAAGAGTGGATGTCAAAAAATTGAACCAGGAACATCAAAAACCCAGAAAGTCAAACAACAAAGATTTTGATTGTGCAGGAATGTGGTACAGCAGGGAGTGGGGTTTTGCTCCTTTCCCCACTGTATTGTGATCTTGGAGTTTATAACCAAAATCAAGGCAAAGTCACCAACTAAAACAACTAAAACAAAGAAACAGGGTGACTGTGCTGAGAACTACACTGACCACAAGCCAAAAACGAGACAGATAATAACAAAAAAGAGATTTATTAAAGGTTGAGTAAGCACTTTCATCTTATTCCCTTTGGGACTTCATCAGAATAAATAATTCAAAAAACTCCATCCGTTTATATATTCAATGCAATAAAAAAGCAGATTAATCAATAAACACCATTAAGTCACTTCTTAAAGGGCCCACTGACATTAATACAAAGTAAATGCTTCAAATACGCTGTTTTTTAACCCCACCATACAGTTAATCCAAAATGTATGAAACTGCATAAAAAATGCATTAAAATTATTTTAAAAGGTTGTGCTCAAGCTGATACCATTCATGTAAATCAAAAACAAATTAAAAGTAAATTAGTAACATAAACAGAATAACATTTATAATTTCGCAGTCCTGTGTTTCAAAACTGGCTGCATAGAGATATAGGGGGGAATTCAATAAAGCCTACACGGATTAATTTTCCATGTAGACATAGTGGCATGGAGCTTACATGGCAGTAAGCAGCTGTGCAATCCAGAAAAAAAAGCTGAGGGGTGTGCACAAGCATGCCAACATGGAAGTGTTGGTGGCATGCAAATCACCTCATAAGCAGGTAAATTGCATGCAAATGAGGGTGTATAGTGATCCAGCAAGCAGATAGGCAGTTGTGCAGATCCCGTTTTGGTGTCAGAAGTGTAGATGGAAAATTTCCCTGTACATGAAATGAAAAAGTAAGCAGACACAGATATATGCAAAACTATGCCCAGTGTGTCCAAAACGTAATGAAAAAATATTTAAAATACTTTTTTTAATACCCATATTATGTTTGTGAGGCACACAGAACTGAGCAAACATGCCGCTATGCAAAAAAAATATTTAAAAGTGTAAAAACAAAAAAAAATAAAATATGTGACAATAATGCATTATAGGGCCTTGCATGGAGTATGTACAATGGTAGATGTCTATGGTTGCTAAGGAGGCAGGTCCTGGAATAGTGGAGTATCCATATTGTGTGCATGAATCTGTATGCAAGTGAGCTGTGGTTACTGAATAGCAAAAATGGGTATCCGTGCCTGCAGATGAAAGGGTATCCGTGCCCGCAGAAGAAACCTGTGTAGCCCCAGGACCATGTTGGTGTCTACAGAAGAGGTATCTAGTATCAAAAAGGGGTGTGTTCCTATTTAGTATGCAACAAAAACAAAAAACAAAGCAGTAGAATTGGAGAGTGTTTTTATGAATAACATTTATTGCAAATTAATTGATTGTTTAATTGTGTAATTGTTTTATTAGCTTTTGTAATGAAGGTTTTTGAATGGTATAAATAAGTTGTAATTGTTTGGAATATTTATCCTCCTAGAAGAGAGAAAGAAATAAACTGTGTTGGATCTTTGTATGTGGTCGTATTGCTGTGTGTTCCTATTTCTTTAAGCATGTTGGAGCAGAGCAGTGCCTATTTCCAGGCCGCTGAGCTGAGTTGAGCAGGGGTGTGCGTCCAGTGCTGCTAAGCTTTGTTCATCCTTGGGGTATGTGTTTAAGCTGGTTTGAGCTATGCTGACCATTCCTGTTCATGGGGGTGTGTCTATTGAACGCTGAGCATTATTTATACCTGAGGTGTGGGTTTGCACACTGTACCATAGTGCTTAGCGAGGAAGGCTGTCAAAAAAAGAAAAGAAAAAAAAAAGAAATTGGCTGAGAAAGCCAATCATATATAAATTACTGATGACCCCTCTCTCACCTAAACTGGGCCAATCCAACACCTCAGTGATGTACTTGGCAGGTGGAATGCATGATAGTTAGCAAGTCACACAGGCTGCATCTGCAGCAAAGCATTATAAAATATGCATACACCCTACAATCTGATTTTCCCTTCATACTCTGTACCATTGGAGTACAGACTTGGGAACTTTAACTGAGAGAATGTTAGGGGCTGCTGCAGCTCTGCTACATCTGTATTTGCTAGATGTTGAGGTCATTGCTAATACTGCTGCTGACAATAGGCCTAGACTGAATAGGAGAAGAGTGTTCAGGCCCAGGGTAACCTTCCAGGACCTACATGAGCTGGAGATTGTAGAGTGCTCCAGGGTGGACAGGGACATACTACAAGAACTCACTGAGTTCTGCCAGCCTCAACTCAGACCTAGAGCCAACAGAGGGAAACCTATCCCGTGGAAACAAAGGTATACGTAGCCTTTAGGATACTAGCTACAGGTACATTTTAAAGACCAAATGGGGACATGATGGGGGTCTCACAGGCATCATCATAGCATCCAGGGTACTCTACCAGTTCCTGGATGCCATGCAAACACATGCCAGTGAGCACATTTATTTACTCTGTACCCCTGAGGAGAGGGCCAGCAGTATGCATCTCTTCTACTGTGTACCACACTACCTTGAGGTACTTGGTGCCATAGTCTGCACTCCTGTCCACATAAAAGCACTGCCAGGTGAGGAGGGTAGAGTTTACGTCAACCGCAAGGGGTTCCAGTCAATCAACTACTAGGTCATGTGCAATGCCCAGGGCACTATCATGAATGTATATGCTGGCAGCCCTGGCAGTTATCATGACTCCCATATCTGGCATGCATCATAGCCGTACCAGATGTTTGTCAGGGGGGACATCCCATATGGCCATCTACTGGGGAAAGCTGGCTATGCACTGGAACTGTGGATGATGACACCCATCAGAAATCCACACACACCTACTGAAGAATGCCATAATGAGGTACATGGACAAACTAGGAACATCATAGAGCATGGGTTTGGGCTGCTCAAGTCATAGTTCTGGTGCCTCGATATATCCGGTTGAACCCTTCAGCTCTCTCCAGCCACATGTGCACAGATGTTCACAGTATGTTCTATGCTGCACAATATGAGCCTGCAAAACAGCTATGGCAGGATCATCACAGGGAAGGAACACACAGCACCCTACCAGTGCCTAGGCCCCCACAGCCACACCCACAGGGGGACTTGGATGAGGATCCCCCTGAGGCTCTCCCTGTAGGCAGACATAGACATCCCCAATATGCCCTGGCCTTGGCCAAGAGGCAATGCATAGCACATGCACTGATAACTTGGTGTCCTAGGAACTGACACCTTACTCTGAATTACATACATAGTAAAAAGGATGCCAGCCACACCACACAACCTGTACCTAACCATGTATTGGCTGTGTACTTTGTGCATCAGACAGAGTGAGTCCTGAAACACAGGTCTCTCAACCACTGCATTCACAAGGTAAGTCACTCTGCTATACAACAAATGTACGTGGTATTAGACTATGATAGCATATGTATGACCTGTGGCATGTATGCAAGGGAATAGAGTGGGCTACTGGGCAACTTGCAGAGATCTATTACCCACTTGGGACAACAGGTACTCTGCCCAATACTGAGTGCCCCATTATATTCATTAGGCCAAATGGCTGGAAATCACACTGCATTATGCAAGGGAAATGTCAAACAGTGGGGTCATAGGACAGGCACCCAACTGTCAAAGCCAGAGTCCCCTACTCGCAACACATCTGTGTTCCCATACAAGGAGTCACAATTGATGACCAACTTAAGTTTGATTTACGTTTCTAATTGTATTAAAAAGACACTCATAAAACTTTGACTCCTTTAGCACAACAAAAAGTTCTTAACAAGCAAGGTAAAAATAACTCTCTCACATACATACCTTCTTCCTAGCCTATTGTATAGCTGTCACATTCTTACTAATCTGAACTCCTCACTCCTAACTAAACTCAAATCAACCTACAACAAGGTGGCTAGATTTGCTGCAAACTATACTTATAAGTCTCACCACTGTCTTTGCCTAAGACAATTAGACTGGCTAGAATTATCCCACCAGCTCCTCCTCTCTCAACTACAAATAATTCACTCAGTCCTATACCAGTGCTCTGTCTGTCCCAGCTGTACTCCTACTATCTCTAAATATTCCCTGACTAGGTCTCTGCATAGCTCTGATCAAGATCTGCTACAAATATATAAACCCAAGACCAAAACAGGTTGCAACCTCTATAGCTACAACCCTGCCATATCTTGGAACAAACTTCCCTTAGAAATGATATCCCTTAAACACCCTAATCAATCCAAAACAGCCACTAGAGAATACCTAAAAACTAGCTGGTCTTGCCACTGCACTCATAATCCCTAGACTACTTTCCCATGCATCAAGGACTCCTATCACCTCCTCCCCTCCCACTTACACTCTCTCCCTGTATAATCTCACTAGCCCCCTTTTCCTGTATAATCTTACTAGCCTCCTTTCCTTGAGCAACTTACCATCTTATCTTAGCCTTTCCACCTCACTTAGGCATATCACTTCCTCTCAACTCTGCTCCCATTCTCACTCCTATAGTGTAACTATACAAGCCAAAATAATTACAAATTATTGTTTGCAACAATGATATATATCAATTTATGTATTTCATCTGTATTGTCCTAATGTTTTACTCTTGGCACAACCTCTTTACTAACTACTAGTGTAAAACTATACATACACTGTATGTGTGTAGTGAGTACTAATGATTGCATATAATCTAATTTCTTCTGCGAATAAATTGTATCTCACTGTGGAGCTTTTCTCCCTGGGTCTCTGCTGAAAATGGGCCACTAAGCTCAGTCTGACTAACCCAGTCTACAAATGTAAAATAAATAATAAATAAAATAAAATAAATGCAGTAACAGAGTATGTTTGCAAGGATATATCAACAGACCACACATTTCCAGGGCTGTGACATACAATCTGCCCACATATTTTAGCCACGGAATGCAGGGGTCAGTGTATGTCTGTTTGCTTTTGATAATGTGAGGAATGAAACCTCTCCCTCCCTCCCTCTAGTGGCTGGTGTGACTTAGTGGAATAAGGATATTAGTATGGGTGATGGTATCAATGGTCTGAAGCTGACACCATCTACAACTTTTGCATGTTAGTTACTCATATAGTAGGAGTCTCAGAGACTGTCTTAATGCTGCAATCTGTGACTGCAAGACAGCTGGACAAAGCCAGAAAAAATAGGGGGAACAGACAGACAAACATACAGACAGACATTGTACATGGTCTGAGCAGACAACCACAACTGTATGAGTAACAAAGCAGACATATGGGGCAATAGGCTGGACATTCTGCAAAAACATCTGGACATTCTGTGCAAATCTGTACAGTTGATAGGTATGAGTCACATATTACATTCTGCAAACAGCCAGGGAATGCCTTGGACAAAATATCGGGGAGGTGCTGCAGTGTGTAAACAGGTGCAGTAGCCAATGGTCTGCAGCACACAAAATTCCAGACTGGAGTACAGGTAGGTCTGGCCTGGAGTCACCTTGTAAGTACCAACAGTCAGGCTGTGCATGCTCCTACACTTAGCTAACTTGAGCCCTTGTCTCTTGCCTCTTCCGCCCAAAGAACGGTTATGTGAAAATAAGTTCTCTATTATGCTGTCACAGATGCAGGTTGTCGAATGTGTCTATGTTGAACTGAAAAGTGCGAACAGGCAAAATAGTGAAGCAGCTTTTCAGCAAATTCTTTCCTTGGGAAAGAATTTGCTTGGCTGCTTTTGCTACTTTGCCATTTTTGGCACTGTAGTGCAATCTCGGAGTTGGTATATTTAAGTAGGGGTGTGTGGGGGCCACAGCCCCTCACGTCGGGAGTGTGGTGGGCAAAGACCCACACATTATGTAATGTTTTACAGCTTTTTTTTTTTCGGAACAGCGATTTTTTCCCCTTGGAAAAAAAAATCGCTCTACTGAGGTTTCGATATTGTAATCTTTCACTTACATAGGTTCATAGGTTCATAGGTAGATACTAGGCTACTGGCCCTGGGGCCTATACAAGCCCAGCCAAAAAGGTACCCTGGCTTTTGCCACTCAAGAAAATTATTTTCCTGTGCCAATGTCGAGCAGAGCCACAGAGGTGATCCCCAGGGTGAATTTCCTATTTCCCATCCAGTGATCAAGATTTTTCTTGAAGAGTGCTAATGAGGAGCTTTGTTTGATATAGATAGGTAGTTTATTCCAGAGTGGGGTTATTCCACATGGGGTTGATTATGTGTCGTTTGCTCTTCTGAGTGTGCAATATCATAATATAGACCCATGGAAATATGTCTGTGCATACAGACAGCGATGTATGCCTTCCCCTATCCCCTCATACATGATTACCCTAGCTATCAGTATGTGGCACTTATATATATATATATATATATATATATATATATATATATATATATATATATATATATTAGCAAGATATGTGCATATATACAGCATTTATTGTATTTTCTGCCTTTCTGAAAAAAACTTGAAAAAAAAAAAAATACTCTTGTTTTCCATACTTTTCTAATAGTTTGTTCCAGTGATCAGATTTTGCTGATCCCTGGGCTTTGTCTTGGTTCCTGTTTTCTCCATTTTCCTTGTTTGGTCAGGGGGTAGTTTCTTTACTCACTAGTGAGAGTAGGGAGTACTGAGCTGCCTGTTTGTCCTTAGAGGAGTGGTTTAAAGCAGTAACTTGTAGTTTATTGGCCATTTTGGGTCATTTCCTGTCTTTTCCAGCCCCCTGCTATAAAGCACACTTTGGCGGGCTTTTCTGGCTATAGAGAACTCAGCACAGCTCCTCGTGGTGTCCAGCAGAGTTCCTAGAGCAGCAGAGACCAGAAAAGACAAACTTTCCAGATTTTAAGTATTTTTTTCTGCATTTTCGACTTTTTAAGCCTTTCGATTGCTATTTCTGCCTGTTTTATTCTGCTATTACCTATTTTTACTGTTTTTCATAGCTTGAACTGTTTATTGCACTTGCTTGTTTAAGTTTTGCTTAAAAGTTAAACAACAGGCTAATACACTCAAGTGTACTAGCTTTTGATAGCATTTAGTCGAAAAACACAGCATTTATTGTATTTTCTGCCTTTCTGAAAAAAACTTGAAAAAAAAAAAAAAAAAAAAAAAAAAATACTCTTGTTTTCCATACTTTTCTAATAGTTTGTTCCAGTGATCAGATTTTGCTGATCCCTGGGATTTGTCTTGGTTCCTGTTTTCTCCATTTTCCTTGTTTGGTCAAGGGGTAGTTTCTTTACTCACTAGTGAGAGTAGGGAGTACTGAGCTGCCTGTTTGTCCTTAGAGGAGTGGTTTAAAGCAGTAACTTGTAGTTTATTGGCCATTTTGGGTCATTTCCTGTCTTTTCCAGACCCCTGCTATAAAGCACGCTTTGGCGGGCTTTTCTGGCTATAGAGAACTCAGCACAGCTCCTCGTGGTGTCCAGCAGAGTTCCTAGAGCAGCAGAGACCAGAAAAGACAAACTTTCCAGATTTTAAGTATTTTTTCTGCATTTTCGACTTTTTAAGCCTTCGATTGCTATTTCTGCCTGTTTTATTCTGCTATTACCTATTTTTACTGTTTTCATAGCTTGAACTGTTTATTGCACTTGCTTGTTTAAGTTTTGCTTAAAAGTTAAACAACAGGCTAATACACTCAAGTGTACTAGCTTTTGATAGCATTTAGTCGAAAACACAGCATTTATTGGAATTTCTGCCTTTCTGAAAAAACTTGAAAAAAAAAAAAAAATACTCTTGTTTTCCATACTTTTCTAATAGTTTGTTCCAGTGATCAGATTTTGCTGATCCCTGGGCTTTGTCTTGGTTCCTGTTTTCTCCATTTTCCTTGTTTGGTCAGGTGTAGTTTCTTTACTCACTAGTGAGAGTAGGGAGTACTGAGCTGCCTGTTTGTCCTTAGAGGAGTGGTTTAAAGCAGTAACTTGTAGTTTATTGGCCATTTTGGGTCATTTCCTGTCTTTTCCAGCCCCTGCTATAAAGCACGCTTTGGCGGGCTTTTCTGGCTATAGAGAACTCAGCACAGCTCCTCGTGGTGTCCAGCAGAGTTCCTAGAGCAGCAGAGACCAGAAAAGACAAACTTTCAGATTTTAAGTATTTTTTCTGCATTTTCGACTTTTTAAGCCTTTCGATTGCTATTTCTGCCTGTTTTATTCTGCTATTACCTATTTTTACTGTTTTTCATAGCTTGAACTGTTTATTGCACTTGCTTGTTTAAGTTTTGCTTAAAAGTTAAACAACAGGCTAATACACTCAAGTGTACTAGCTTTTGATAGCATTTAGTCGAAAAACACAGCATTTATTGTATTTTCTGCCTTTCTGAAAAAACTTGAAAAAAAAAAAAAAATACTCTTGTTTTCCATACTTTTCTAATAGTTTGTTCCAGTGATCAGATTTTGCTGATCCCTGGGCTTTGTCTTGGTTCCTGTTTTCTCCATTTTCCTTGTTTGGTCAGGGGGTAGTTTCTTTACTCACTAGTGAGAGTAGGGAGTACTGAGCTGCCTGTTTGTCCTTAGAGGAGTGGTTTAAAGCAGTAACTTGTAGTTTATTGGCCATTTTGGGTCATTTCCTGTCTTTTCCAGACCCTGCTATAAAGCACGCTTTTAGGCCTTGGCTAATTAGCGCCAATTAGCGATGAAGTGAGCTGCTACTGTTGCACACTAGGGCAGCGCCGGTTAAGCAGGTTTAAACTATTCGGGCTACCTAAAGTCCACTCTTCAAATTTTCCCTTAGAACTACCTTCCTCGAACTATACTACTGATCAAATCAGCATCCTTTAACTAAAAAACTCATCTCTACTTGACTCCTAGTAGACTATTCTCTATCTGTTAAACCTAGCACTTGCTCCTACAGTACTTATTACCTTGATACGGCACTCTTGTCATAGATCGTACCCCAAAAGGCAACCCCCAATTCTCGGTCACCCACATCCCCGGAATCTTTTTAAAAGTTTTTGTCTATCCGTCTAGCATGTCGAGGGATCAGTTGCTAGTGTCCTCTCCTGCTCAGCTGGTGAACCTGGGAATATTGAGGCAATGTTACAATTGCCTCATGTACACAGACAACCCTCTCCTCCTCCCACAAAACACAAATACATGCGAGAACACCTCAGTGATGTACTTGGCAGGTGGAATGCATGATAGTTAGCAAGTCACACAGGCTGCATCTGCAGCAAAGCATTATAAAATATGCATACACCCTACAATCTGATTTTCCCTTCATACTCTGTACCATTGGAGTACAGACTTGGGAACTTTAACTGAGAGAATGTTAGGGGCTGCTGCAGCTCTGCTACATCTGTATTTGCTAGATGTTGAGGTCATTGCTAATACTGCTGCTGACAATAGGCCTAGACTGAATAGGAGAAGAGTGTTCAGGCCCAGGGTAACCTTCCAGGACCTACATGAGCTGGAGATTGTAGAGTGCTCCAGGGTGGACAGGGACATACTACAAGAACTCACTGAGTTCTGCCAGCCTCAACTCAGACCTAGAGCCAACAGAGGGAAACCTATCCCGTGGAAACAAAGGTATCGTAGCCTTTAGGATACTAGCTACAGGTACATTTTAAAGACCAAATGGGGACATGATGGGGGTCTCACAGGCATCATCATAGCATCCAGGGTACTCTACCAGTTCCTGGATGCCATGCAAACACATGCCAGTGAGCACATTTATTTACTCTGTACCCCTGAGGAGAGGGCCAGCAGTATGCATCTCTTCTACTGTGTACCACACTACCTTGAGGTACTTGGTGCCATAGTCTGCACTCCTGTCCACATAAAAGCACTGCCAGGTGAGGAGGGTAGAGTTCGTCAACCGCAAGGGGTTCCAGTCAATCAACTACTAGGTCATGTGCAATGCCCAGGGCACTATCATGAATGTATATGCTGGCAGCCCTGGCAGTTATCATGACTCCCATATCTGGCATGCATCATAGCCGTACCAGATGTTTGTCAGGGGGGACATCCCATATGGCCATCTACTGGGAAAGCTGGCTATGCACTGGAACTGTGGATGATGACACCCATCAGAAATCCACACACACCTACTGAAGAATGCCATAATGAGGTACATGGACAAACTAGGAACATCATAGAGCATGGGTTTGGGCTGCTCAAGTCATAGTTCTGGTGCCTCGATATATCCGGTGGAACCCTTCAGCTCTCTCCAGCCACATGTGCACAGATGTTCACAGTATGTTCTATGCTGCACAATATGAGCCTGCAAAACAGCTATGGCAGGATCATCACAGGGAAGGAACACACAGCACCCTACCAGTGCCTAGGCCCCCACAGCCACACCCACAGGGGGACTTGGAGGAGGATCCCCCTGAGGCTCTCCCTGTAGGCAGACATAGACATCCCCAATATGCCCTGGCCTTGGCCAAGAGGCAATGCATAGCACATGCACTGATAACTTGGTGTCCTAGGAACTGACACCTTACTCTGAATTACATACATAGTAAAAAGGATGCCAGCCACACCACACAACCTGTACCTAACCATGTATTGGCTGTGTACTTTGTGCATCAGACAGAGTGAGTCCTGAAACACAGGTCTCTCAACCACTGCATTCACAAGGTAAGTCACTCTGCTATACAACAAATGTACGTGGTATTAGACTATGATAGCATATGTATGACCTGCGGCATGTATGCAAGGGAATAGAGTGGGCTACTGGGCAACTTGCAGAGATCTATTACCCACTTGGGACAACAGGTACTCTGCCCAATACTGAGTGCCCCATTATATTCATTAGGCCAAATGGCTGGAAATCACACTGCATTATGCAAGGGAAATGTCAAACAGTGGGGTCATAGGACAGGCACCCAACTGTCAAAGCCAGAGTCCCCTACTCGCAACACATCTGTGTTCCCATACAAGGAGTCACAATTGATGACCAACTTAAGTTTGATTTACGTTTCTAATTGTATTAAAAAGACACTCATAAAACTTTGACTCCTTTAGCACAACAAAAAGTTCTTAACAAGCAAGGCAAAAATAACTCTCTCACATACATACCTTCTTCCTAGCCTATTGTATAGCTGTCACATTCTTACTAATCTGAACTCCTCACTCCTAACTAAACTCAAATCAACCTACAACAAGGTGGCTAGATTTGCTGCAAACTATACTTATAAGTCTCACCACTGTCTTTGCCTAAGACAATTAGACTGGCTAGAATTATCCCACCAGCTCCTCCTCTCTCAACTACAAATAATTCACTCAGTCCTATACCAGTGCTTTGTCTGTCCCAGCTGTACTCCTACTATCTCTAAATATTCCCTGACTAGGTCTCTGCATAGCTCTGATCAAGATCTGCTACAAATATATAAACCCAAGACCAAAACAGGTTGCAACCTCTATAGCTACAACCCTGCCATATCTTGGAACAAACTTCCTTAGAAATGATATCCCTTAAACACCCTAATCAATCCAAAACAGCCACTAGAGAATACCTAAAAACTAGCTGGTCTTGCCACTGCACTCATAATCCCTAGACTACTTTCCCATGCATCAAGGACTCCTATCACCTCCTCCCCTCCCACTTACACTCTCTCCCTGTATAATCTCACTAGCCCCTTTTCCTGTATAATCTTACTAGCCTCCTTTCCTTGAGCAACTTACCATCTTATCTTAGCCTTTCCACCTCACTTAGGCATATCACTTCCTCTCAACTCTGCTCCCATTCTCACTCCTATAGTGTAACTATACAAGCCAAATTAATTACAAATTATTGTTTGCAACAATGATATATATCAATTTATGTATTTCATCTGTATTGTCCTAATGTTTTACTCTTGGCACAACCTCTTTACTAACTACTAGTGTAAAACTATACATACACTGTATGTGTGTAGTGAGTACTAATGATTGCATATAATCTAATTTCTTCTGAATAAATTGTATCTCACTGTGGAGCTTTTCTCCCTGGGTCTCTGCTGAAAATGGGCCACTAAGCTCAGTCTGACTAACCCAGTCTACAAATGTAAAATAAATAATAAATAAAATAAAATAAATGCAGTAACAGAGTATGTTTGCAAGGATATATCAACAGACCACACATTTCCAGGGCTGTGACATACAATCTGCCCACATATTTTAGCCACGAAATGCAGGGGTCAGTGTATGTCTGTTTGCTTTTGATAATGTGAGGAATGAAACCTCTCCCTCCCTCCCTCTAGTGGCTGGTGTGACTTAGTGGAATAAGGATATTAGTATGGGTGATGGTATCAATGGTCTGAAGCTGACACCATCTACAACTTTTGCATGTTAGTTACTCATATAGTAGGAGTCTCAGAGACTGTCTTAATGCTGCAATCTGTGACTGCAAGACAGCTGGACAAAGCCAGAAAAAATAGGGGGAACAGACAGACAAACATACAGACAGACATTGTACATGGTCTGAGCAGACAACCACAACTGTATGAGTAACAAAGCAGACATATGGGGCAATAGGCTGGACATTCTGCAAAAACATCTGGACATTCTGTGCAAATCTGTACAGTTGATAGGTATGAGTCACATATTACATTCTGCAAACAGCCAGGGAATGCCTTGGACAAAATATCGGGGAGGTGCTGCAGTGTGTAAACAGGTGCAGTAGCCAATGGTCTGCAGCACACAAAATTCCAGACTGGAGTACAGGTAGGTCTGGCCTGGAGTCACCTTGTAAGTACCAACAGTCAGGCTGTGCATGCTCCTACACTTAGCTAACTTGAGCCCTTGTCTCTTGCCTCTTCCGCCCAAAGAACGGTTATGTGAAAATAAGTTCCCTATTATGCTGTCACAGATGCAGGTTGTCGAATGTGTCTATGTTGAACTGAAAAGTGCGAACAGGCAAAATAGTGAAGCAGCTTTTCAGCAAATTCTTTCCTTGGGAAAGAATTTGCTTGGCTGCTTTTGCTACTTTGCCATTTTTGGCACTGTAGTGCAATCTCGGAGTTGGTATATTTAAGTAGGGGTGTGTGGGGGCCACAGCCCCTCACGTCGGGGAGTGTGGTGGGCAAAGACCCACACATTATGTAATGTTTTACAGCTTTTTTTTTTTCGGAACAGCGATTTTTTCCCCTTGGAAAAAAAAATCGCTCTACTGAGGTTTCGATATTGTAATCTTTCACTTACATAGGTTCATAGGTTCATAGGTAGATACTAGGCTACTGGCCCTGGGGCCTATACAAGCCCAGCCAAAAAGGTACCCTGGCTTTTGCCACTCAAGAAAATTATTTTCCTGTGCCAATGTCGAGCAGAGCCACAGAGGTGATCCCCAGGGTGAATTTCCTATTTCCCATCCAGTGATCAAGATTTTTCTTGAAGAGTGCTAATGAGGAGCTTTGTTTGATATAGATAGGTAGTTTATTCCAGAGTGGGGTTATTCCACATGGGGTTGATTATGTGTCGTTTGCTCTTCTGAGTGTGCAATATCATAATATAGACCCATGGAAATATGTCTGTGCATACAGACAGCGATGTATGCCTTCCCCTATCCCCTCATACATGATTACCCTAGCTATCAGTATGTGGCACTTATATATATATATATATATATATATATATATATATATATATATATATATATATATTAGCAAGATATGTGCATATATATATATATATATATATATATAGATATAGATATATATATACATACATATAGTTAAATAATGTGTGGACTGACATAGACTCTCCCCACATATCTACATAACACATTTACATAACGTACAGACACAGCAAGAGTTAAGATGATATCCCTGTTACACACACACACACACACACACACACACACACACATACACACACACACACACACACACACACACAGCCATGTTAGCTCTTTATATTCTAAGATATTTTCCAGCCCCCCCCCCCCCCCCCCCGCGGCATCAAGTTCTACTATTTTTAAAATGCTAAATAAAAACACATCATGTGAAGCCTTTGACAGGGAATGCTTATAGAGGGTGTTGTTAACATTTTTTTTATATTATACCAATGCTCATAAATCCATTTCTTAAGTGTTTTTCCAACATATAAAAACAGATAATTTTTTTTACAAACTGCAAAGTATATTAAACCTTTGGTCTCACAATTTCCCCCTCCTTAAAAGTATTTTTGTAGTAGCTAAATTTCCTAAAACAGTACTATCTTTTTCTAAGATGTATTGTTGACAGCATCCAAACTTTTTCATCCCTACTCTCTCATTCCTTTTTTTAATAGTATTTCTTTCAAATAAACTCTTCAAATTCCTACCAGTTTTTGCAACAAATCTAGGTTCTGTACCTAAAATACCTACTAGTTCAGGGTTGTGCCTCAAAATATTCCCGTTTTTACAGAGAATGCCCTTCACTTTAGGTGCAGCGGGGTTAAATTCCATGACCATTGCCCTACTGAAATTTCTATCAATCTTACTAATATCAACCCCTACAGAACCTAAATTCAGGTAACAACACCCAGTACCTAATAAGGGTTTATATTTCTTGCCCAATTCTGCAAGTATTTCATTTTTAATACTGAAATTAAGTCTATTGTGTAGCTTTGTCAACAAATAGATTAGAAATAAAATCCATCTCTTTTACTATGCAGTTGTCATCATAGCAACTTGCATACACTGCCCCTTCACCAGATTTTTTTTTCTGTGAGAAAGGGTGGACACTGGTGAAGGGCAGGTATGTGTTGCTGAAGGTGGGTTTACTGTATATCTTCAACTTAAATTTCCCATTCATAGTTTCAAAGAGTCCAAATAGTTAGTAACTTTTTTGTCATAATAGTATATAAATCATAAAAAAGTAGTGGTACTGTTAATAATTAATTGATTTAATTATTTCTTCCTCTGACCCTTCCCAAAGAATAAAGATGTCATCTAAGAATCTCAGGTATAAATTGATAGAAGCATGGAACTTAGAGTTGAATACAACAGCTTTGCCCACCCTAATAATACCAAATTCGCATATATCAAGGCCTAAGCTGCACCTATTGCACCCACCTTGGTATGACAAAGGTTTCTCCTTCAAAAATTAGAAATTTGTTTTCTAGAATTAATCTGACCAGCTCTGACAATAGAATTACCTCTTTGTTTTTCAATACATCAAAAGATGAAAGACACTCCTGAAATAAAGCCAATCCTTTTTCTAAGGGGTAGAGGAAATAAATCTACAAAATCAATAGTTAAGAATTCAACATCCTCTGTAATTAAGTCCAAAGTAAGTCTTCCCAGGAAGTCCCAAAAACCTCTTGACATGTGAGTCTTAGTTTGCATAACAAACTTCAACAACCAATCAATATATACAGCCATAGGGTAAATTTTTGAACTACTAGCAGTTACAATAGGCCTGACAGGTGAATTCCTGATGTTCTCATGTATTAGAGGGGACCCTTGACTTGTGAACTTTCAAACATTTGTATACTTTGGAAGAAATCCTTTCGTCTATCCTCAGATCATCTAGAAACACATATATTTTGTGATATGCAACATTGTTTTCATTCCTATAAATTAATGAGTATGTAGCATTATCATGCAAAATATGAAACATGACATTAGAATAATCTATAGTGTCAAAAAGTACTGTCCCACCACCTTATCGGACTTAATAATCCTAAGATTGGAATTCCGAGTCAAAACATCCAAAGTTTACTTTTCTTTGTAGGTCAAATTGTATGTCCTTGGTAAGCTTTTACTAATAGACAGATCATACAACCCAACCATACAGGCTGAGTCAAAAACTAGTAATGCAGGATGCAAAACAGGGTTGAAAAGGCTTTTTTTATATATACTGTCTTTTTCTCTACTATAAGCCCTTCCTTCCTTCCCCATTATACAAAAGAGCCAAGTTTAGTTTTCTAATAAATAACTTTAGCTCTACCAAGGTGTCGCTAATATTACATTTTCCTGATGGTACACATTTTAGGCCTTTTTCAAAAACAGAAAAATGTTCAGGTGTAATAATAACAGAACTATAGTTGCAGATGTAGTAATCTCTGTTTGTACACACGATTTCATCTGCATCCACTTCTATACCTATGTCTTTGCTTTTTTCTTTTGTTTCCCTGGAATTTTTCCCCTCCCCCTTTTCTGTTATAAAATCCTGGCTGTGTTCTACAAAATCTCTTTGTTTCCCTGGTCTACCTAAAGGGGGAAATTCTTCTACTTCAAACACATTTCCTTCAATAATATAATTTGGGTTGTCCCCTTCCTGATAGCCCCTAGCTGGTTTAGGCATAACAATTTTTCTTGTTTATTTCTAGTAAGGGGATCCTTTCGCAAAAGATTTTTTTTCCTTTATTCCCCTTAGGCTTAAATGGAAAAGCTACCATATCTACATATTGTTTTAGAGCTTTAACAAAGTTTTTTTTTTCTTATGCTTAACAATTTTATCACATTTCTGGTCTATTTTCAAGAAAACATTGTCATACATATTCTTACAATGCCCAAATAACAAATGACTCCTAATTGTATTATTCAAATTGTCAGCTTCAAGCAACAATTGGTCTATTTTACTTTTATTATACTTAATGGTGGAAATTCAATAAAGCCTACATGGACTTATTTGCCATGTAGGCATAGTGGCACGGTGCTCAAATGGAAGTACGAAGATGTGTGATCCAGTAAACGGAGCTGAGGGGCATGCACGAGCGTGCAAACACGGATGTGCCCTGGCATGCAAATCACCTCATAGGCAGGTGAAATGCATGCAAATGAGGCAGGTAGAGTGATCCAGCAAGCAGATAGGCAGTCGTGTAGACCCCGTGTTTGTGTCCATAATGTACACAGAAAAAGTCCATGAACAGGATGTAAAAATGGCACCAGAGGTTGTAAAAGTGTACTTACAGTGGCAGAAATAGCATAGAGGACACAAACATGTGCAAAACTAACCACCGTGCATCCAAAACTGCATGGAAAATAATGTAAAATAATTTTATTTTTTTAATACCCTGGGTATGCTTGCACATCACTCCTCAGTGAGCAAACATGCTGTTATGGAAAAAAAAATATATAAAAAGATTGTAAAAACCCAAATTTGTGAGTATGTAACAGTAATGCATTATATGACCCTTAGTGGAGTATATACAATGTTAGATTCCTGTGATTGCTAATGAGGCAGGGCCAGGAACCATGTAGTTTCAAGGTACTGTGCACAAATCTGTATGCAACTGAGCTGGGCTTACTGAATACCACAAATGGGTATCTGTGTCTGTAGATCCGATACATGTAGGTACAGAACCATGTTGGTGTCCACAGAAGAGTTAGCTAACATCAAAAGGGGGTGTGTTCACAATCTTATAAGCTCATTGGAGCTCAGAGGCACCTGTTTGTGCAGCAAGCTGCTGAGCTGAGTGGGGGGAGGTGTACACTGACTCCTAAGCTGTTTTTATCTCTGAGGAGTGTGTTTTATAATGTTTGTGTATATTTGCACAGCACACCACCATGCTGAGTGTAACCTTCCATGGGAGTGTGTCCACTGACTGCTAAGCCTTGTTTATCTTTGTGGTGTGGATTTGTGCAGCACGCTGCAGTGATCAGCAAGGAAGACTGTCAAAAAAAATAATTGGCTGAGAAAGCCAATTATATATTAATTACTGATGAGCCCTGTTTCACTTAAACTAGGGTCATTAAACCCCTTAATGATGTCTTAGCCCAATGCTCTTTAATATCTTCATTAATGATTTCCATGCAGCCATTCCAAATACTAAGATAGTACAATATGCAGATGACTCAACTCTGGTCTGCTCTGCTTCTAACCTCCCTGAGCTCCAAACTAAAACTCAAACTGCCTTCTCAACTACTGAGAACTGGATGATTCAAAATCATCTCTCTCTGAATGCCAAAAAATAAAAAATCCTACTATTCTCTCCCTCAAAATCTCTCCCCCTCGACAAAACCGCTTTTAATATTATCAGCCATGCCAATTCCACTACTGAAGTTGTTCTTTTTGCTTCACTTCTTGGGGTTACTATCAACAAACACCTAAAATTTGATACCCATTGTGATGACCGCACCTCGGCCCAGCAATAAAGGAGCCTCAATCCTCACCACTAACACCAGGGAGGTTGTCTCATAGAAGAGAAAAAGATAACTAATACACACAGTAAAGTACAATTTCCCTTAAGTGCACACAGAGATCACAGTCAGTCTGGGGCTGGTTGCTCCCTTTCTCACCAGGTCCCCAGTAAGACTCCCCACTGACACAGCTATAGGGTCCAGGTCTCAGCCTAGCTGGGCAAGCTGAAACCTCCAGTACCCACTCTGTCAAACCAGTGCTTCGTGTCCCTGCCAAGTAGCTGACACACCACACACACACACACACACACACACACACACACACACACACACACACACACACACACACACACACACACTTTGAGATAAGTATTTATACAACTTCACAGACACTCCTGGGAAAGGCAGACACAGATTCTCCAACTATGCCCCCTTTACCCAGACTATACAGTAGTAATTACTGCCACCACCCAACTAATAATATCAGCTACTAAAAGGACCTTAAAAGGGTGTCCAATTATTACTGTGCAATATTATAATCCAATGGTAGTATGACTAACAGTCAAGACTTACTTTAGAGTGGCCTATTACAATAACCTCTATAAATATGCAATGTGCTCTAGAGCTTATCTCTACACAAACCAGCCACAGGTACAAGGTTTAAAAATATTTAATAATAAATAATTAAAACACAAGACAAAACTACTACACCACAGAGATATCTAAGAGTTCAGAGATCACATAGAAACTTAAAATAATACAGTAGGACAGGTCTGATTTCAAAGAAAAATACCTAATTAATCTTTACTAGCTTTAACTATTCCTACACGAAATCACAGTGCTAAAACTTACATGTAAGCATAAGGTAGAGTGATGATAAGTTGGATATCAAGATCAAAATGCTCGTCAGTCTCTTGTGAGAAATAGTATTTAAACATTACTAAGAAACATGTCTCTAAGGCCCTCCCGAGTTACATCATTTTTGACACTTAGGTTTTCCCAGTATTCATATGGCATCATCTTAACACCTGGTCTGAGTTCTCAGGCCACAAACTGCATTATTTAGCAATCTAACACCTACTCAGAAACTTACAACAATACAAGGCATTTCACATATATATTCTAGCAGAAACTAGAGCAATAAAGCACCTTCCACATCTATATTCTGGTCATAAACTTTAGCCTTAAAACAATGGACATGAAACCTTCATCCAGCTGCACTCGAGCCCAGTTCTAACATGAAAGGGTCATAACATGCTTTACTGGGCCAGTAGAGTGCAATGTTGTCACATATTTTGCAGTTCCACATTTCACAGTATTCTTTACACTCAAGAACCATGCCTGTATTTTACATTTATTATCAAGAAAACATGCTTGTATTTTACATTTCTTTACAAATGTCAGAATTATATATCAAATTCTATTTGACTAGGCTGGCAGCCTTTGCCCATCTCTCCCCACTCATCACATCTCTCCCCATCGGGGAACTCAAGCAAGTTTTTCAAGTTCCCCTTGAGAAACATCGTTTGAGAGTGTCAGGTCTATCTGGGTGTACCTCACCCCATTCCCTGTCTTGAGAGCCCATCTGCATTGGCATTGCTACCCCCACTGCAGTGCTGCACTGATATATCATATGCTTACAACCCCAGAATCCATCTTAGCAACTTGGCATTTTGCTGACTGGCTCTGTTTAACCCTGTTAGAGGGTTGTGATCTGTCATCACAGTGAATTTTCTTCCATACAGATAAGGCTGAGGTTTTTGTAGTGCCCACACTATGGCTGGACATTCCTTTTCTACCGCTGCATAGCATTCCTCCCTGGGTTGGAGCCTATGACTGAAATAAACCACTGGGTGCTCTTCTCCCTCTGAAGAAATCTGGCTATGTACAGCCCCTACGCCATAGTTTGAAGCATCCACCTGCACAACAAATTATTTGCTATAGTCTGGACTGGCTAACATAGGGAGTCCTCCCAAAGCTTCCTTAAGCTTCTGAAAGGCCTGCTCATATGCTAGGGTCCACACTATCTTATCTGCCCTGTTTGTCCTTGTCAGGTCTGTGAGGGGAGCAGCTATGATACTATAATTGGGAACAAACTTTCTGTAGTACCCTGCTGTCCCCAAGAATGCCCTCACCTGCTTTTTGGTAACAGGTGCAGACCATGCCTGAATGGCTTCCACTTTGGCAGGTTCTGGCCTTATCTTACCACTCCCCAATCTATGTCCTAGGTAGGAGACCTCTGCCATACCCACCTGACATTTGCTCGGCTTAATGGTCAACCCTGCCCTCTGTAGTCTGCCCAGCACCTCCCTAACATGCTGAAGGTGCTCTTGCCAGGAATGGCTGTAGATAACAATATCATCCATGTAAGCAAGGGCAAACCCTCCTGCTCCTGCTAAGATATGATCTACCAGCCTCTGGAAAGTCGCTGGGGCATTCTTCATCCCAAAGGGCATCTTTGTGAACTCATAGAAGCCAAAAAGAGTCACAAAGGCTGGCTTCTTCTCTCCAGCACTGGGAGTCAAGAGCACCTGCCAGTAACCCTTGGTAAGATCAATGGTTGTAAGATACATAGCCCCAGCCAGCTGCTCTAGGGCCTCATCTGTCCTAGGCATGGGGTAAGCATCTGCCTCTGTGTGACTATTTAATTTCCTGTAATCCACACAGAACCTGGTGCTGCCATCCTTTTTTGGCACCAGTACCACTGGTGAGGCCCATGGACTGTTGGACTCTTGAATCAACCCTAGTTCCAACATCTCCTGTACCTATTTCCTCGGAGTCTGTTTGACTCTCTCAGGCACCCTACAAGGAGCCTGCCTAATAGGCCTTTGGGGTCCTGTATCCACCTGGTGCTGCATCAGGTGGGTGCTCCCTGGTTTTCCAGTGAACATGCCCCCAAACTCCTGCAACACTGCTTGAATTTCTCGAACCTGGGTAGGAGATAGCTGCTGGGACATTGCTACCCCTTCCACCGAGGTGTCAGCCTGAGCCTCACTGAGGAGATCAGTCACAAGTTCTCTCTCAGACTCCTCCTGCAATCCACTGCAAATGCTCAGCACAAGGGCCACCCTATCATGGTAAGGTTTCATGATGTTAACATGGTACAATTTGTGCCCCTGCCATCTGCCTAGCACCTCCACCATGTAGTTAAAATCACTTACCTTTCTTACCACCTTGTACGGTCCCTCCCAAGCTGCCTGCAGCTTGTTGTGTCTGACAGGAATGAGAACCATTACCTGCTGCCCTACAGCATACTCTCTAGCTCAAATATTCCTGTCATACCATACCTTTTTCTGTTGTTGGGCTTCTGCCAGGTTCTCCTGGGCCAGGCCCATGAGTTCCTTGAGCCTTGTCCTGAGGTTCAGGACATATGCCACAACAAACTCCTTGTGAGACTCGCACTCACCTTCCCACTCATCTCAAATTAAATCTAGAGGTCCCCTCACCCTATGCCCATACAGCAACTCAAAGGGTAAAAAACCTGTGGATTCCTGGGGAACCTCTCTGTAAGCAAACAACAGATAGGGAAAATATTTGTCCCACTCCCTCTTAAACTGATCTGCAAATGCCCGTAGCATGGACTTGATTGTAGAGTTTAACCTCGCAGCAAGACCATTAGTATGGGGATGGTAGGGGGTGGTCTTCAGGTGGTGCTTCACCCCACAGGACTTCCACAGACAAGCCAGCAGGTATGACATAAAATTGGCACCTCTGTCAGACAGTATTTCTTTTGGAAACCTACCCTGCTGAAAATCTCACGCAAAGCAATTGCCACCTTCTCTGCCTCAATGGAGGATAAAGCCACTGCCTCGGGATATCATGTAGCATAATCTACAATCACTAGGATACACTTTTTCCCTGTGGAACTTGGGGTACTCAGAGGACCCACAATATCCATAGCTACCATCTGAAATGGCTCCTCAATCACAGTCAAAGGCATCAAAGGAGCTCTCACCTTGTCTCCTGCCTTGCCTACCTTTTGGCACTGCTCACAGGTCCTGCAGTACCCTGTTACATCTCTGGAAATTCCAGGCCAATAGAAGTTTTGCATAATATGCCTCTTTGTACGTTTTATGCCCATATGACCTGCAAAGGGAATATCATGGGCTATTGCTAGAAGTGCTAGACGGTACGCTCTAGGCACTACCAACTGTTGTACTCCCTCACCTTCTAGCCCTCCCTCAGGGGTCCACTCTCTGTACAATAACCCTTTGTTCCAGTATACAGATTCCCCCTTCCCTTGAGAATCAGGTGCCTCCCTAGCTACCTGCCTCAGGCCCTGCAATGTAGGGTCTGAGAGCTGAGCCTGTTTCAAGTCCCTCCTTGTAACCCTTCCCAGCTCCCCTTCCACAGGAAGTCTGGCATCCTCTGACAGCAGTGCTTTACTGTCAGCCTGGGTACTACTACTCACCTCTGCCTTTGCAGTTACCCTGTCCAAGGGAACATCAATACCCACAAGCAGCTGTGGCTTACATTCAGTCTCACTGCTAGAGCGTAGCTCACTCCCTTAAGTAACCACTTCAGCAGTCCTGCCTGCAAGTATGCAGTCTGTCTGGGTCTCCCCCAGGCTACCAGACCCACATGCTTGTCTCCTAGTCTCACTGCATGTAACTGCATTAGTACATAGTACTGCCTCATCCAAATCCTTCCCTCTCAGGACATCTGCAGGATGGTAGTTTCATACCCCTGTTCTCTCAAGACAATCCACTGTTGGCATTTTGTCTTCCCAATTTACTGGCTCTATCACCTTTGGTTCCCCACCTGGCCTCCATGGACACCTGTATGCCACATGGCCCCACCGGTTGCATTCAAAACATTTAACCCTAGCTCAGGGATATGTACCTGGACTAGTGGCTTCCCCTGCTACTGGCAGATTCTGTTGGGGCAGTCTGTGCTCTCCACCATGGGTTCCTTTAGACCCATGAGCAGTACTGGGGGGTCCCTTTCCTGGGCATGGCTGCCCTGCTTGCTAGGAATAGGTCTCCCTTCTTCCCCATCTCTTCTGAAGTAGCACACTGTTTATCAGCTAACCAGATCCTCGTGTTCTCAGGCAAATTGCTAAGGGCTTGTTCCCTTACCAAAAGGTCTGCCAGCCCTTCAAAAGTGGCGACCTGACATCCACTCACCCAGCTATGAAAATAAGTGCTCAGTTCAGCAACATATTCACATACATTTTCATCTGCCTTGTGTCTATGCTCACGAAACTTTTTCCTATACATTTCGGGTGTTAGCTTAAAACATTCTAATAAATTTCTTTTTACAGCAGTATAATCAAAACAGTCAGTGTCATGCATTTTTGCTAAAGACGTTACAGCTTTACCATGGAGTAAGGGGGTCAGGAACCATACCCAGAGGCCTTGGTCAAATTCATACTGTTTACATACCCGCTCAAGCATATGAATGAAGCTATCAAAATTATCCCCCTCTTTAAACTGTGGAAGAAATTTACTGACCTTTTGTGCTTCTGAGATCTGGTTACTCCCTTCCCCATTACCTCCATGACTCTGGCGAAGAGTCAGCATTTCCCTGTCATGCCTCCTCTGTTGTTCATTTTCCTCAGCTTGTAGACTCCTCATTTTCTCGGCTGCTTCTAGTTCCATATGCCTGGCCTCCAGTGGAAGTCTCTTTAGCTCCAGCTGAATTTTTAAGTCCACTGCAGAAAGGTTGAGCAGTCCATTCTCTGAGGATATTGTATCTCCACTGTCAGTCTGATTGTCCTCCAGGTTGCTGTTTTCTGATGCAGTTGTAACCAAGGCTGCAATCAGGTCTGCTTTAGTCAGGTTTCCATGCACCAGTCCCCTAGCCTGGCACATCTCCTCCAGCTGGCTCCTTGTCAGCTTTCCATACTCTTCTGCTGACATGCTGCCTGCTCACCCTAACACTAAGCTAACAAAATAAATAAAAAATTGTGATCTGAACTCTGAGTATACACTGTGTGGCTGTTTTAGAGTACAGAACACTTTTAGAGATCACTGTACATAAACTACAGGAATTTGCTCTACCCACACCACTACAAGCCAATTAGTATGTGAAGTAAATCCCACCACTGCTACCAGTTGTGACAACTGTGCCCTGGCCCAGCAATCAAGGAGCCTCAATCCTCACCACTAACACCAGGGAGGTCATCTCATAGAAGAGAAAAGGATAACTAATACACACAGTAAAGTACAATTTCCCTTAAGTGCACACAGAGATCAAAGTCAGTCTGCAGCTGGTTGCTCCCTTGCTCATCAGGTCCCCAGTAAGACTCCCGAATGGCACAGCTATAGGGTCCAGGTCTCAGCCTAGCTGGGCAAGCTAAAACCTCCAGTACCCTCTCTGTCCAACCAGTGCTTTGTGTCCCTGCCAAGTAGCTGACACCACACACACACACACACACACACACACACACACACACACACACACACACACACACACACACACACACACACACACACACACACACACACACACACACACACACACACACACACACACACACACACTTTGAGATAAATATTTATACAACTTCACAGACACTCCTGGGAAAGGCAGACACAGATTCTCCAACTGTGCCCCTTTACCCAGACTGTACAGTAGTAATTACTGCCACCACCCAACTAATGATATCAGTTACTAATAGGTCCTTAAAAGGGTGTCCAATTATTACTGTGCAATATTATAATCCAGTGGTAGTATGACTAACAGTCAAGGCTTACTTTAGAGTGGCCTGTTACAATAACCTCTATAAATATGGAATGTACTCTAGAGCTTATCTCTACACAAACCAGCCACAGGTAGAAGGTTTTAAAAATATTTAATAATAAATAATTAAAACACAAGACAAAACTATTACACCACCGAGATATCTAAGAGTTCAAAGATCACATAGAAACTTAAAATAATGCAGTAGGACAGGTCTGATTTCAAAGAAAAATACCTAATTAATCTTTACTAGCTTTAACTACAAGAAATCACAATGCTAAAACTTACATGTGAGCATAAGGCAGAGTGCTGATAAGTTGGATATCAAGATCAAAATGCTCTTCAGTCTCTTGTGAGAAATAATATTTAAACATTACTAACAAACATGTCTCTAAGGCCCTCCCAAATTACATCAATTTTGACACTTAGGTTTTGCAAGTATTCATATTGCATCATCTTAACACCTGGTCTGAGTTCTCAGGCCACACACTGCATTATTTAGCAATATAACACCTACTCAGAAACTTACAATACAAGGCATTTCACATATACATTCTAGCAGAAACTAGAGCAATAAAGCACCTTCCACATCTAAATTCTAGTCTAATATTAAAATCCAGTGGTAGTATGACTAACAGTGAAGGCTTACTTTAGAGTGGCCTATTACAATAACCTCTATAAATATGCAATGTACTCTAGACCTTATCTCTACAGAAACCAGCCACAGGTAGAAGGTTTTAAACATATTTAATAATAAATAATTAAAAACACAAGACAAAACTACTACACCACATAAATACATAAGAGTTCAGAGATCACATAGAAACTAGAGCAATAAAGCACCTTCCACATCTAAATTCTAGTCATAAACTTTAGCCTTAAAACAATGGGCATGAAACCTTCATCCAGCCCCACTGGAGCTGAATTCTAACATGAAAGGGTCAAAACATGCTTCAGTGGGCCAGTAGAGTGCAATGTTGTTACATATTTTGCAGTTCCACATTTCACAGTTTTCTTTACACTCAAGAAACATGCCTGTATTTTACATTTATTATCAAGAAAACATGCCTGTATTTTACATTTATTTACAAATGCCAGAATTATATATCGAATTCTATTTGACTAGGCTGGCAGCCTTCGCCCATCTCTCCCCAATCGTCACACCCATATTCAGCTCAATATTAAGAATACCCATCATAACTTGGCATGCGGTACAGAAACTCCCACTTCCTCTCCCCTTCAACAAGACAGACCCTTGCCACTACCTACTTACTACCTTCACCGATGTATTGTGCTCCACTACAAACCAACCAATCTTTCTCCATCTCTTCTAAACTGGAAACCTGTTACAACAAAATCTCAAAGTTCGCAACCACATCCAAATACTCTACTCACCACTGTATACCTCTCCACCGGCTGCAATGACTAGAACTTCCCAACTACCTAGACTACCTCCAACTTACCACAGCTCACAAGCTTATTTTTAAATCAACTAAATGTCCAACACTAGCAAACATCTTACCATTATAAACCCCACACAGAACTCTAAGATCTGCCCACCAAAATCTAATCTCTGTATACAAACCAAATTGTCCCACTGGTCAGCTTCTCCCATCCTTTTCCTTAGCCAAAAAATGGAACTGTCTCCCTCCATCTTTAAGAATCTCTGAAAACGTTGAACTCTTCAAAATCCAGCTCCATTCTTACCTCTCCTATAAATGGAAGTGCAATTGCACTGTACCTACCTAACCTGCTTAATACATAAATACATTCATTACACATAAGGTTCATTCTTCATTACACACTAAGAATTAACCCTATTTTAATATTACTTTTATATCATTCTCAGATGTTTCAACCCCCTGTACAAATTTAACTCTGTACTACTGTTTCTCATCCAGTAAACATGTAAATATGTATTATATTTTACTTCATGTTGCAGTTTAACTTTGCTTAGTTTTGGTATTCTTAGTTACAAGTTGTTTAACTGGTACCTTTGTAACTATGTATTGTACTTTGTATTATGTAGCTTGTACTTTGTATTGTGGAGCTTTTCTCCCCAGGCCTCCACAGAAAATGAGCTTTTTGAGCCCAGTGGACCTCCCCAGTCATCAAACTGGAAATAAATAAATATACCATACAATCTGATTTTCCCCCATACTCTGTGCCATCGAAGTACGGACTTTGGAATTTTAACTGAGAGAATGCTAGGGGCTGCTGCAGGTCTGCTACATATGCATGTGCTAGATGCTGAGGTCAATGCAGCTGTTGCTGATACTGACCATAGGCCTAGACTGAGAAAGAGAAGAGTGCTCAAGTCCAGGGTAACTTACCAGGGCTACATGATCTGGAGATTGCAGAGCACTACGGGGTGGACAGGGACATACTACAAAAACTCACTGAGCTCTGCTAACCTCAGCTCAGACCCAGAACCAACAGAGGGGGACCCATTCCAGTGGAAACAAAGGTATGTGTAGCCCTTAGGATACTAGCCACAGGTACTTTCCAAAGACCAATTGGGGACATGATGGGGGTCTCACAGGCATCTGATTCCAGGCTACTCCACCAGTTCCTGGATGCCATGCTACCACATGCTAGTGAGCACATTTATTTTCCCCACACCTCTGAGGAGAGTGTTGCAGTATACAACTCTTCTACCATGTAGCACACTATCCTGAGGTACTGGATGCCATACACTGTACTCATGTACACATCAAGGCACCATGCAGTGAAGAGGATAGAGTCTACATCAACTGCAAGGGGTACCCTTCATCAACTGTCAGGTCATGTGCAATGTCCAGGGCATTATCATGAATGCGTGTGCTGGCAACCCTGGCAGTTATCATGACTCCCATATCGGGCACACATCACAGCTTTAACAGATGTTTTCTAGGGGGGATATCCCACACAGCCATTTACATGGGGATGCTGGCTACACACTGGAACCGTGGATGATGACATCCATCAGAAATGCACATACACCCACTGAAGAATGCCATAATGAGGCACATGCACAAACCATGAACATCATAGAGCATGTGTTTGGGCTGTTGACATCATGGTTCCAGTGCCTCAATACATCTGGTGAAGCCTTGCAGTACTCTCCAGCCACATGTGCACAAATGTTCACAGTATGTGCCATTCTACACAATATGAGCCTGCAGAAGCAGCTGGACCAGGATCAGCAAAGGGAATGGATACACAGCCCCCACCAGTGCCTATGTCACCACAGCTGCACCCACAGGGGAACTCAGAGGAGGAACACCCTTGAGGCTGTCCCTGTAGGCAGATGTAGGCATGCCCAGTATGCTCTGGCCTTGGCCAAGACATAACACATAGCACATGCACTGACAACCTAGCGCCCAAGGAACTGACACTGTACTCCAACTCACATACTTATCAGTAAAAATAATGCCAGCCAGACTACACAACCTGTACCTCACAGGTTTTGGCTTTGGACTGCCTGCATCAGAGTCAGCCCCAAATTACAGGTCTGTCAACTGCTGCAGTCACAAGGTAAGTCACTCTCTTGTATAACACGTGTAAGGGGTACGATAATATGGTAGCATATGTATGGACCTGCTAGGGGATATAGTGGGCTATAAATAGTGTGCTACTGGGCTACTTGCAGAGATCTATAGTGGGATACTGGGCTATTTGTACAGATCTAACAGCCACATGGGACAACAGGTATTCTTTTCACTAGTATGTGCCCCATAATAGCCATTAGGCCACATGGCTGGAAACTCCATGACAGTAGTCCAGGGAGATACCAAACAGTGGGGTCACAGGACAGTCACATGACTGCCTATGCCAGCAGAGCATAGGCTGGTCATCCCCCACCCCAAACACATCAGTGTTGCCATACAACTGCTGTAATAGTAAGTCTGCAATGATATACCAGCAGATCAGAAAATTCCCCTATCTTGTTGATAGTGTGAGGGAGGAAAGCTCTGTGTCTGGTGGCTGGTATGGCTCTGTGTGCCAAGGACAGTAACATGTGTGATGGTATTGATGATTTAAATCTGGCAGCATTCAATGTGGTACTCATGTGGTAGTAGTCCCACAGACTGCCAGAACCCCTCAATCTCTTACTGCAAGAAAGCTGGACAAAGCCAGAGTGAATGGGGGCACAAAGGGGCATACCTGCAGACAGACATTATATACTATCTGAGTAACCTAGCAGGTTGCTAGTTTAACAGCAAGCTGCAACAGGTCACATTAGCTGCAGGATGTAAAGACCATCAGTTAAATGTGTCAGTAGGTACAACAAGTCAGTGACCAATGTACAGTATAGCACTGGGAAACCCCAAATGTATGAGGAACACAGCAGAGATATGGGGCGAAATACTGGACATTCTGCAAAAACATGTACAGGGAGAGGTATGCAGACTGTCACCCTGTATGTGGTGTTTCACAGTGTAGCCCAGTCACATCATACTTCTCAACCTCTGACAGTAGGAAATTTGTTGAAATAGAGTGAATAAAAGTGGGACCAAGGCCCACAGCTTGGGACAGGTTTTAAATAATTGCTCCTACAAGTGTAGAATATGGATAGAATAACAGGTCATGCAGTCACGTGACCCTTCTGCTTTGCATGGAGTGTGACACTCAAATATCTGTCAGTATTAATTTACTTCAATCTTGATTGATATGCCACTAATTTGCCAGAAAACAACAATGTTATGTGATGAAATGGGCAAAACATATAGGTTCATAGGTAGGTACTAGGCTATCTGCCTGAAGGCATTTATAAGCCTAGTCAGAATGTGTTGGCTTTCGCCACCCCCTTAGATTAGTTCCCTGTGCCTCTGTCCATCAGACCCATTGAAGTGATCCCTGGGGTAAACTTTCTGTTTCCCATCCACTCGTCAAGGTTTCTCTTGAAGAAGGTTAGCGAGGAGCTCTGCCTAATGTAGACTGGAATCTTGTTCCAGAGCATGGGAAGTCTTTGGGACAGGAATCTATCCCTCCAGCACATCATTTTTATTGCTGTGGTGAGGTTTAGATCCCTGGAGCGTGTGGCTCAAGGGGATATGTTTTTTTTAGGTGGAGCATGTCCATCAATTCTGGGTTGGACATGGCCTTGTATGTCAGGCAGATCACCTCTGAGTAGGCAGTATGCAACCGAGTACAGCTGGAGTTTCTTCAGTCGAGCTGCATAGGGCATCTGCCAGAGGCCAGTGATCCTCTTGGTGAGGTACTTCTGTGGTCTTTCCAGTTGTTGCAGGTGTCTTGTAAGGTACATCCCAAATGGGTCATTGTACTCTATGATGGGTCTGATGAGTGATACGTAGAGGGGCCCAATGACCTATTTTGATCTGGATGCAAACCCTTTTGTGATTAGGTGGGCCACATAGAAGGATTTTCTAACCACTTTGGCAATGTGATTATCAAAGGAGAGGTTACTATCTACTTGGGTCCCCAGATCCCTTATTACGTCTTCCATATTTAGGGGGCTACCACCTATGTGGTAGTTTGTGGGTACTTTGTTTTTTTCCAAAGGGGATGACTATGCACTTTTTGGCATTTAGCTTGAGGCCATGGTTTTGACACCAGGTATCTGTCTTAGTGAGACCCTTTTACAGGATGTCAGTGTCACCTGGAGAGTCAATTATAGCCATAGTTTGCAGTCATCTGCGAACTTGGTCAGCCATAGTCCTCCTGTGCTTGCCTGTACCTCTGAGAAGTATATGCTGAACTGGAATGGTCCTAAGACTGAGTCCTAGGGAATGCCACTTGTAATTGGTTTAGAGTCAGACCTAGCTCCTGCAACTCTTATCATGTGGGCTCTGTCTGTGAGCCAGTTGGCAACCCATCTTTTGATGTAGGGGTTTATGTTCAGGCTGATGAGCTATCTATAATACCTGAGTGGGGAATGGTGTCGAAGGCCTTTGCGAGGTCTAGGTAGGCTGTGTGGACCATCTTCCCCTCATCTATAGCCTTGGTAACTGTCTCAAAGAAGTCCACCAGGTTTAGGAGGCATAATCTGCCCTTAACAAAGCCGAACTGGGTATGGTCTAGTGTTTGGAGGTTTCCAATGTCTCTGTTAATGAGATCCATGATGATGCACTCCATAGCTTTGCAGACCAAGCTAGTCAAGCTAATAGGGCGATAATTCCCTGGGTCAATTGTGGCTCCAACTTTGTGGTGCAGAATAACCATTGTTGTGTGCCACTCTGTGGGCACGTATTCTGTGGAGAGGCTGAGTTTAAACAGTGTGTTTAGGTGAGGGGTTAGTTCATCTTTGAGCTCATGTAGGATGCCACCTGGGACACCATCCGGTCCCATTGATGCTGTGTTTTTTGGCTATGGAGAGGGCTGTTTTAAACTGAGTGTCTGTGATTTCAGGAGCACTACATTCTTCTGGTATAGTTATAGGCCCTTTTGGGGGTGAAGTTTGCACTGAACCTGTCTGCCAGGATATTGGCTATATCATTCTGTTCAGTGTATTTTGTGCCATTCTGCACTAACTCTGAGCAGATCTGAGAATTGCCACTTAGATTCTTGACATAACTAAATAATGCCTTGTGGTTATCTTTGGAGTCCATGGCTATTCTTCTTTCGAAGCTAGCCTTGGATGATTTTATGAGGGAACATAGTTTCTTGCTGATACTGATTAGGGATGTCTTCCCTTCTTGGGATTTTACTCTTTTCTGTACTAGTTTCCTCCTTCTGTTGTATAGCTTGTTTATGGCAGGGGTCCACCCAGACTGGTTTCCTTTTCTTGGAAGAGTGAGTCTTGGTTTTGTTTGGGATAGCATGATCCATGCATTCTTGTAGGTGCCCATAGAGTGCATTAGTAAAGGATTTTGCAGCTTGGACAGCGTTATTCTTTAGCGTGGGGGCTTTGAAACTTCCCACCTTGGTCTTAAGTAACGTGAAGTTTGCTTCTGAAACATTTTTCACAGTGGTTTCTTTGACCAGAGGTGGTGGCGGAATGCGGATATCCAGAGTGATTAGTTTATGGTCAGATCTAACAAGTGAGGGGTTGACCTCAAGTGTGGAACACTGGTCGCCTATGTTGGTGATGACCAGGTCCAATATGTTGTCACCTCTGGTGGGGGTGTTGACCAGTTTATCCAGGGCATTTGAATTTATAAATTCTAGGAAATGTTGGGCAAGGGAGTTTGTACTTGAGTAGTTCTCCCAGTTAATGTTTGGGTAATTGAAATCATCCAATATCATGGTGTTTAGTAGGACCTTTATGTTTCCTAGTGTTTCCAGGAATGCGGAGTGGGGGTCCTGGGACATGGTGAGTGATCTGTAGCAAGCTATAATTTGAATAGTAGTTTTGCCCATTGTTAGTTGCACGTGGATGGTCACTGAAGCATCGAGCTGTGCCACTAACCTGGAGGTGTGGGTATCCTTGATGAATATGGATACTCCCCCACCTTTTGTATTTTGGTCCGGGTTTTGTGGCCAAAATGTATGGTATGAGTTGTAGCCTGGTAGTGCTGGGGTGCTCTCTGGAGCCTTAAACCAGGTTTCTGTTACTGCACGTATATCAATTTTCTCCATACTGAGGAGTGCCTCGAGTGCATGCATTTTGAGGTTTAGACTTCTGTCATTGAGTAGCACTACCCTCAGTTTTTTGTTACTTGTGCTATTTACAGTGGTGGGTTTGTCTTTTGAGACTTGCCTAAAAAAGGCACTATGGAGGTGGCAAGAGCCTTGGCCAGTATTCGAAAGCCTAAGGATGACAGATGCAAGCCATCTCTAGTGAAGCAGCATGGCTTGTCAAGCATGTCATCCCAGGTTGACAGACACTGGATCCCCTTTGAATGAAACCAGAAGCTTAGCCAATTGTTGAAATTGATAATCTTTTCTCTATACTGTGGTATCATTCTTGGTGAGGGCAGGATACTACTCGGGGTCAGGGTCATACCGGCCTGGGATACGTGATCAGAGAGCTCCTCCATGTCTCTTTTCATGTAGTCCAGGGGGTATGGTTCAGGTCATTCACACCAACATGGAGAATGACAGAGTCATATTTGTACTTCTTCTGGAGTGACCTGAGTGCTTGTGTTATGTGGCAGATCCTGGCACCTGACAAGCAGCTAACAGTAACCTTCTCCTTTTTTAGCCTAGGGAGTGGGACGTCAGTGTGCCTAACTATAGAGTCACCTATTACTAGTGTGTTGGGTATGTTATTTTGCCTTAAGGGCTGTGATTGTGTGGCACACTGGTTTTGTGAAGTATGCATTTCATGGTTTGTGTTGGGGGGGGTGGAGGTTGCTTGGATGTCTGCTTTGGAGGTGTCTGTTGCTTTTGCAGATTTTTTTTGGAGCCACCGAGTATGTTTTCATGTATTTATGTGTGTTTTTTGCCGGTGCTGGTTTCATAGGTCTATGTGAGACTGGTGGTGTGATGCAAGTAATTCCCTTCTCCTCTTGACTGTCTGGTCCAGTCTTGGGTTGAGAGAGCTTAGCCATCAGTTTGGCTGTATAAAGGCATCTCTCGCATGTATTAGTGTTTGATGGAAGGAGGAGAGGGTTGTCTGTGTACATGAGACAATTGTAACATTGCCTCAAAATGCTCAGATTCACCAGTTGGACCAGAGAGTACACCTGAAACAGCCCTTTGGATATGCCTGGATAGGTAGAGTGAACTGTTTTACTGATTGGCTGGTAAGGTCGACTAGAGAGCCTTGTCCTTCTCTATAGTATGGGGGGGGGGTCTAGTGCTAAGGCTTATTAGTGCTTGCTATGAGTTTTGAGCAAGTGCTGGAATGAGAAGTGAATGGTTTGAGTGCTTAAGTTGAAAGTTTCTCTATTTCCAATTGAAAAATTGAAGAGTAGACTTTGTGGAGCTGAGAATAGTTATACCCTAGCTAACCATCACTGCCCGTGTGCAAAACCACGCAAATGCGGGTTTTATAGCAGGGAAATGAAAGACATAGAAATTAGTCCAAAATGGCCAATAAACTACTAATTTCTGGGCTAAAACCACTCATCCAGGGACAGATAAGCTGCGCAAAGCTCCCTCTCTCACAGTGAACAGAGAAACTCATTTCTATCCAAGTAAGGTATGGGCAAACACAGAAACTTGTAACACAGCCCTGAATTCAACACTAACATGAAAACTGGACTATACTAGTTTAGAAAGGTGGGAAACCAAGTATTTTTTTTTTTTTCAGAAAATAAAGCAGATACAATAAAAAAAAACACTTTAAATGCACAGAAATGGCTATAACACTTGAGTTAAACAGGTAATTTAAACACAAAAATGAATTTGTTAAAGTGCAGACAGTATAATAAGTATAATATGTAGCTGAAACAAGCTTTTTAAATCATTGAAACTCTAGAAGGTTGGCGTTTTAGGCGGAATTAGCTAAAGGCAGCAAGAAAATGCAGTAAAATTATACTTAATCACTCCAAAGTCTCTCTTTTGTCTCTCTGCTGCTGTAGAACTCTGCAGGGCACCAGTCAGGAGCTTGCTGAGCTGAATACTAGCACAAAAACCTTGCGATTGCGGGTTTTTTTAGCAGGGAAATGAAAGAGATAGAAATTAGCCCAAAATGGTCAATAAACTACTAATTTCTGTAGCGGCAATTATGCAGCAATTGTCTGGACAGTCTGTGAAGTTCCCTAAAGTTCTGAAGTTTGAGTCACATATTAAGGTCAGCAAACAGCCTGGACAATATCAGGCAACTGCAGTACTGTGGTAACAGGTGCAGCAGCCAATGGCCTGCAGCACACAATAATCCCTGACTGGAGAACAAGTAGCTCTGTCCTGGAGTCACCTTGTAAGTACTGACAATCACACTAGGCATGCTCTTACACTTAGCTAAATTGAGCCCAAGTCAGTTGCCTCTACCTCCCAAAGACCTGCTATGTGGAAATATGTCTGTACAGACATACAGCTACATATACATACCTGTCTCTCGCTATCGCCCTCATATGCTTGATTAGTGTCTCTGTCAGTATGTGGTACACACACACACACACACACACACACACACATATATATATATATATATATATATATATATATATATATATGATAACAAGATGTATATATAGCTATATAAAGCACAATACATAGACTCCCCACATACGTCTACTGAAAATATTTACATTGCTGACTCACACAACTACATTTAAGGAGACAACCCTGTTATACACCATTGATATAGATATGGGTGGAGATGCACAAATGCTCCCACATACCTTGAATGCTGGGGGTTATCTGCACATACACATCACAATAGCTGTCTGATGGCACCAGACCAAGGCCACAAAAGTACATAATCCACTCATCCACAGACCCCTGTGCTTGTGAACTGTCACCTTGCAGACAGACATAGGTACACAGGTGGTGTAATGTACAATGGGTGCAATGCAGTCCTTGGACAGGCCATATTGTCCCTGGCCATATGTCTGCCTATCAAACTGCAAACAGCCACATATGGCCAGACTGGTATGTGTACACATATAGCAGGGATATTATCAGGTATCCCACCCTAGGACACTAGATAGTACCAAGCAGTATCACTTTGTAGGCCATACATGCTGTCTAACACAAGGCCACTTTCTGTACTCCACAAATATTGTGCTTGCATCAACATATACAACAGACATACCCTGTGGCATCGCAATAGGTACTGTGAGCTGTAGTGTGTAATACTAGATAGGTAAGAAGGCTAATCTCACATGTGTATCAATATATCCCCTCACAGCACTATGGACATGCCCATATGGCCTGTCTCTGTGCAATGGTATACATTTTATGGTCCTGTGACTGGCTGTTGTCCTCTAAGTTCCCTCCTCTAGAAGGCCTGCACATGTCATCAACCTTAAGAGCACTGGCTGACTATCCAACAATAGATGAACTCCATGGTGCATGCAATAAATACTGCAAGCTGTAGTATGTAATACTAGATAGGTAGGAATTATAATCTCACATCATCCAACTTTGTGTGCCTGTGTAAATATATCAAACAAAATGAAACTGAGCAATGTAGCGGTAAAACAATAAGACTTTAGTAAAAAAAAAAGCAAAGCCCACTGACTAGCTGCTGGCCTCAGCATTGACCTCCGTTACAAGGCCTGCTGATGTCATCCACCTTAAGAGCACTGGCTGACAGTATATTACCAGCTAAACAGCATGGCACATGTGATAAGTACTGCAATGTATAGTGTGTAATACTAGACAGGTAGGAGTTTTAATCTCCCAGTATCCAATGTGTGTGTGTATACCCCTGTGCATTGGTTATGCATTTTGTGGCCCTGTGACTAGTTGCTGGCCCTAAATTGCCCTCCTCTACATAAGCATAATTGATATTCACCACCATCTACAGCTATACATGCAGACTGTGCAGGTGACATGTATCAAGGGTAGTAGACTGTGTTATAGGGTATGAAAGCATGATGATGCTGACTGTCACCATTGTCCCTGACACACTGTTCTACACATATACACATAAGGAGCCATGCACATATACTGGCATACCTCACTAATGGCATATCTCTGCAGTGCTGCCTTGCCACCCTTTGCCACTGTATTGCTGCCAATTGTCCATAGTTGCACCACTCAGACTCCTGGGATAAAAACATATACAGCTCCGTGACACACCTGCCATTCTGTAACACTACCACCATGTACCATTAGGCAACAAAGATACACAACATTTGAGTGTAGTCCTGACACTTGCCAGCATACAGTACCTGTAGTGGCCCACAGCTGCCATGGCATAACACTACTACACTACATAAAGAGATGTAAAGTTATATAGTCAAACTATGCATCAGACACATATATGCAGATCACCACACTGATGGCATGGATGGCAGAGATGTGGCACAGGTGTCATCATATGCACAGGGTGGTGTGGCAGTGCTGAAGGCCTAGGCTTTGCCAAACAGTTGACAGCATGTGTGTGAGTCAGAAAGGGGTTCTGGTGACATGGGCCATGGACAGGTGCTGTGTGTGTCTGTAGGTGACCTGCATATGACAATGGTGATGGAGTGTGTGCATGTCCACAGTCAAGCTTAGTGCTAGCCCTACACATGTGTGTGGTGGACAGCTGTGGACTGTACATTGTAGAGTGGACAGTTCACCATCTGTGGTCACAAACATGGGAACTTGGTTATCCAGAAGAAGCATGGGCAGCACCATGTCCAAGGTCAGATGTGGTGCTAGTACCTGATGGTGACTGCTGTCTGCTGTGCCTGTATACCCCATGGGACCACCCAGAACCATGTGCCCATGGCCTGTCATGTCATGGTGTGGACAGCACATCTCCCTTTGTAGCACTGGAGGTAGTGCCACTATAGAAATGTGAATGTGCATGGCCATGTGGACTCCCAGCAGATGGTGTTGCTGGTCTACGTCCATGTGTCTGACACCCAACCCCAACCACATGTTCCAGCACAGACAATGTCTGCTCAAAGACAGACACTGTCTCAGTGCACCATCTATCCACTACATCAGTGAAACATTCCATGGCATCACCAATGAGGTGGAAGCAGTTACGGATGTCAGACTGTGCTGCATCCATAACCCTAAACATCCATCTGGTGTTGTGTTCAGCTCATTCCTGCGCCTCCATGACAGCCCAAAACATGTGGCAAGTGACCCGCGATGTGACACCTGCAACAGAAAGTGGATAGGCAGCTGTCCTCCATCGAGCATCCCTGTCAATCTGCCTGTATGGAACCTCACCAGCTGTCTGGCTATGGCCAATGTCTACACTCACTGATGTCACAGTTGTCACACTGTTCTGTTCAATGTCAACACCATGTAACTGTCCAATATCTGTGGCCTCTGGTGACTGGGTATGTCTGGGCATACTGACTGTGTGCAGGGACAATGGGGACAGAAGAGGGATGTCAACCTCTGAGACAGATTCAGCCACCGACAACCTCAACTGTGCCTCACTTTAGCCACCATCATCATCAGAGTCCAATGAGACACTGACATCAGGTTGTAAGGGGGACAAACTCCAACCCCTCTGTTCACCTGTGAGAAGCAAGACAAAAGCAGTTCATTACCACCTTTGCTATTATGTATGGTAATCCACACAGACTCATAGAGATATGGATCCACAACTATATTACATATCCCACATCTTCTCATCTCTGATCCCATGCACAACACATACACTCACAGCAACACACACATACAACCCAGGCCCTGTATAACATGCATGTCACCTACATCCGGGTAGCATTGCCAGTTCAATACCTGTGAGGTATGCAATATGACAAGTTTATGTGACAGAACTACGCATAAAACCCAGTACACCTATCCTGACAATGATATGCCAGTTGTAGTAGCATTGCCTCAGGTGTGTACCTTCTCCCTATTGTGTTTGAGTGGGCATCTTGGAGTAAATGCCTTATGTATAGCAGGCTGCATAGTTGCTCATAACTATAAATCCAAACATGTTAATGTTTGTACAAACCTGTCATTCCCTAGGCTATGCACTGTAGTTAACTGCTCTGACATGGAACATACAATTATTCTACTCTAACTAAGTATAACAGTTGTGCAAAAGGCAAAATGGCAGCCCTTAACATTCATAAGGTATATCTGATTAGGCAAAACAACAGTATCATACTTACCAGGTACAGGACCACGAACTTCAGCCACACCTGATGTACATGTGAAAAGGTGAGGGAGAGGTATTGCCAGCAACACTAAATGTTGCAATGTTACAAGGCAATATGTACATATATCCACATGTACAGTAGCTAATGTGATACTAGCTATACTATTGACATTCTGAGTATGGGTGTACAACTGTGGGTAAAAGCCAACCCCCCCCAATGCAGATAGACATGACACCCATGTACTGGTCTGTAGAGCCTGTCACAATGACAGCTAATGTATAATACTAGTGAACACAGGCAGCTTACTTGGAAGGTCCTCTGATGTGGGTGCTGTGACACCCACCTCCAGGATGTATGGTGGGATGGTTGGTTGAGAGCTGTCGGCTGATCCTAGGTTCACCAGGAATTCCTCTATGGCTGAGAGTGGTTGTTCTGTTGCAGGCCCTCCACCAGTGGCAGCACAATCCCTGGCAACAGTAGCTGCCCTTTGACGTGCAGCAGTGACCATGTCTGTGGCCTGGTGTCGAACCTGCTTGTAGGTCCTGTCCTGTTGGCCAATATCATTAACAGCCCTCACAAGATCGTCCAACATTGCTGCCCACTGTTCATGATTGTGGCAATCCCTTGATAATAGGATGTGATGGTTTAGTCTGAGGACATCCAGTATAGCATCATTTTCTGCAGATGAAAATGGAAGATGTCTGTCAGTACATCATTCCTGCAAGAAAAGGGGGGAACACATTACAGGACCAGATATAGGGATGCCCACTATATACAGATGTTACACACCCATAATAGCCTGCACTATCCACTGCTCCCTCACGCATCATACCTCCAGGACTGGCGACACACTACATGTGTGACTATCATCAAGACAGTGGCAATACTGGGTAATGTCCTTGTGTGCTGTGATAGATTCTGCTCTATGTCTCTACAGCCATCACTGCAGTGTACTATGTGTGTCCCCTATGGGTAAATCCCCACTATGTGATACGGCCACTGTTGGACAAATAGCAGTGTGCTATTCCAACAACTATATGGGTACAGTCCAGCCACAGCAGTGTGCCACAATGACAGACAGCAATGCAAACCTGCTGTTGTATATGTTCCCTGTAGGCATCATACTTCTCAACTATGCAGATGTTTGCAGAATGTCATCATTTGCCTCATAGCTGTGGTCCTTCTTGCAAAAACCTGTGCATGTCTGAAAAATGATTGTCTACTGATTGATGGTTGCTGTCAGAAAACTGACACAGAATCTGTCACCCATCAGACCTTTCAGACAACACTTACGCTACAGTAATATCTGTTACTCTAATCACATTATTACTTTGTATGGCCAATATGTATACTCTGTCACTGAGTTTGGGCCTTTGTCTCCCCAGTAAATATGGCTTTGTCCTGATTACTTACTGTAGGATAAAACAACACCGAACAAGAGGGTAGGCTCCACAAATGTATCCAAAGTGGTGAACTTCAAAGGTAAAAGTAACAATTCAGGAAATAAATTGATAAAAACAACACTCTTATGTAACGATCCACATAAATCCACATGGAATCCAGTAAAATCCAATAGTTTATTGTGCGCAAGGTCCAAACAGAACAAATAACGTAAAACACTCCAAAAAGCGTTTTTCGTTCAGTACACTGCCCGAACTTCTTCAGACTTACAACAATGCTGTAGACATACTCAATTTAAATACTTAGTTTACGTAATTAGTTAATTGGGACAACGCTCTGTAAACAGCTGATCAACAAACCTAAAAAAGGCTGGCTACATCAAACGGACTAAATACATCAACCCAATGGACGCAACAGAAAACGTCCTCCAGTACATAAACAATAATTTGAAGGTTGATTTAAAAATTAATTCAAATATACAGAAACAAAGATTACAAGAAATATGAATATTTAAATGGTGGATGATACAGTGTTAAATAACCAAATGAATAATATTTAGCATTTAAATTTGGGTTGAAAACCAAAATAGAAAAATGGCTCTAAAATGTACCTATAATGAAAGGTACCTAAAATAGGATAAAATGCCGCAAAAAAATAACATACAAAGAATAATTAGAAAAACCTGCTTGGTTTTAGAAATATCCTGATTCGGCAAAGAACCATGTCCGATTGCAAACAGACACAACCCTTGTGGAGTGAATGTATGTGTAAATGTGTATAATACTAATATACGTTCAATAGTCCTTACCTCCGGTGTCGAACTAATGCAGTTAAAAATAAAATAAAATAATTAACCTAAAAAAAGAACTATATATAAAATTAGAAACAATTTAACCAAAAATATTTGCATCTCTCTACATTAAGTCACATTATGTTTGTTTACTAAAAACATTATTCTCATCCTTTAAGAATTTCCTTAGGAAGCAACCAAGTAGATGTATAAACCAAGTTGACCAGGTTCAGGTGTCTAATACCCTAAACCGAAAATTTATATCGTGGATGATAATTTTATCTTAGTAAACTATTCAGTTTAAGTAAACACATAATTGAACAAGCCTCATTGAGGCCAGGAGTTTTATGTGCCGCCAAACGTAACTGCCAACTCAATTCCTTCTTTTCTAATTGGAGCCTTAGTAAATTTTCATTGACAAGGTTAGAGTTGTCGGTCAGAACTTGGTCAATGATCATAAAATCAAATAAATGGACTTCATTCCGGTTACAGTGTTTTGCAAGGGCATTTTCATCCTTGTTTTTACTAATTGCGTAACCATGTTCGTATACCCTATCCCTCAGACACCTGTCCGTTTTGCCAACATAAAAGGCGGGGCATTGTTTGCACTGTGCCAGATAAACAACACGCCTGCTGTTACAATTGAAACGTTTCCAAATCACAAAGGTTCCATTACCTATTGTGAATGAATCGGCAGTGTCGATGTGTGCACAGTGCCTACATGCCCCGCACTTTTGGGTGCCCCCCTTGATCTTGGATCTCACTGGTTTCCTTTAGAGAAGTTGTTTCATATTGGTGCCCCTCCTAAAGGTAATAATGGGTCCAAGTTCAAAGGTTTGTGTTGACTCATTGTCCAAAGATAGACAAAACCAATATTTCCTGACTACTTTAGAAATTTCAAGGGCTTCTGGACAATAGGTAAAAACAAATGAGGCCATAAAATTATTGTTCCGACCTACTGCCCCAACAGTAGTGACCCCAGGATTATTGGGGACACCAAAACTTTGGATGACGTTCCCATTCCCGTTGGGTTCATCAAGGTGTACAACTGTACTCTGTGTCCCTAATATTGCTTTATATACCCCATTTTCCCTTTTGCTGTTGTATATGTTCCCTGTAGGCATCATACTTCTCAACTATGCAGCTGTTTGCAGAATGTCATCATTTGCCTCATAGCTGTGGTCCTTCTTGCAAAAACCTGTGCATGTCTGAAAAATGATTGTCTACTGATTGATGGTTGCTGTCAGAAAACTGACACAGAATCTGTCACCCATCAGACCTTTCAGACAACACTTATGCTACAGTAATATCTGTTACTCTAATCACATTATTACTTTGTATGGCCAATATGTATACTCTGTCACTGAGTTTGGGCCTTTGTCTCCCCAGTAAATATGGCTTTGTCCTGATTACTTACTGTAGGAGGTTGAAAGGTCAACAAAACAGGGACGAATGTCCATGAAACAGGGACTTAGCCAGTGTACATCAGGGACATTCAGGGACACTTTTACAATGTTAGTACTGTTTATGTATGACATTGACAGACTGAGAGGAGGTGAATTACAGTCCATAGGTTGATGTTACAGGAGGTACACCCTTACTTAGTGTCACTATGTCTTATGTGTACTCCACTATCTTTACTATAACAGCTGACTGCTGTAGGGAGGATGGACAGGGACAGAGCAGAGATGTGATTCAAAGCAGGGACAATTGAGAGGCATGCTTGTAGGTATTGGAGAGCAGAGTGTCACTGACATGTCATTATCATAGATCTAATACAAGCCTACTGTTTTAATCCCTATTCCCCATACCTCCATTCTCCCATCTGCATCCCTTTTTATGGGGAAATGTAGTACATACATGGTTGAGGGATGTATTCCTTTTATTGAAGCATTTCTCTGTAAATGCTTTGCACATATGCTGTCTGTGTGAGTAAAACCACATACAGACCTGTTCCCCATAAGCAGTTTCTTGCCTTTTGTAGGTAATGCTTATTAACAGGTAATTGCCTGTGCACCAATCTGTGGCTCAGAATTGCTAATTGCATCCAAAACAGCTGAATTGTGCTATCATTAGCCAATGACATAGCACTGCAGTGCAATATATAAGGCCTTCATGCAGGCCTTGGCTCCTTTCTTAGTTTTTGAGATGGACATTACTGAGGTGTGAAGACTACAGCATCACAGAGGGTAATTACAAATACTGTCCACTGTAGAGATGTATAAAGTATGTCCACAGTTTTGCCTCATATGTTTGGTCAGTGTCCCATGACAGTGTGCAGATCACTACAAACACTGTGGGTTGAGGTCAGAAGTAGGAGAGACACATGTGACTGTCACACTTAGTAACTGTAGGAATATGCATGGTAATGCAGTAGCTGCTATTCTATGAACTTGCTATCTTTGTAGGGGCAAACTGTGAAACAAGCACCTATTTCTGAGCTTTTGCCCCCCCCCCTTATGTATGGTTGTGTCCAGATCCCTTGTTATAGGGGGTAGGGAGGTATGGTCAGTCTGTAGCAGCTACCTTAACATACAGTCATATATGCTCCAGGTTGCAGCTGCTGCTGCTGCAGCAGCTTAGGACACAATGGGGGAGTGTGAACACTTTGGAGGCCTGTAAGCTGCATGTGTAACTGTGGCAGCTGTGGCAGCCCTGTCATTACACCAGAGCCAAGGTAAGGGTACCCATTACAGTCCAATCGAAGCATGTGCTTAAGGTACATCTGTTATGCAACAGTGCCAATAGCAGGGTAATAGGTAAGATGTAGTTAGGCTATCTGAATATGTGCAGTGTGTCCCTACCTGCAGGCCTGTGACTTGCAAAACTGGGTAGCTGATAACTCAGTAGCAGTAACCTATTGGTATTAAAATTGCATGAGTCAGTCATTACTTGCTATGTTCACAACAATGGAACTGAAGTGCAACACACTGGATCTGAACCCAGGACTGTGTGTAGCAAAATGTTCTATATGCAAGGCATTTAACAGCCTATCCTACTAAGTCAGGATTGCAACAGGTGTATTTGCCAGATATATGTGCTGACATACAGTCTGAGACATATGTTGTCTGCATCCATCAGTATGTGCATGGCTTTCAAAGGTAATTTTTCTGCAGCAAAGTCCCATTTGAACATATGTACTGTGCCATTGATGCCTTAGCAGGTGTGTTTGTAGATGTTGTAGGTAAAAGCGAACATCTACCTACTATCCTAGGCCTCACGTATTGCCATTATTATTTATTTGGCTGTTTAATGGTGTATTTCTGCACCAAAGTCCCAGGTACACTCTCATTTGTTACATTAGTTTTGATTTCAGTCTGTTAGTGACAATCAGCATGTATTGCTGGAAACACCTGCTTTATCTGGGTAGTCTAGTGGGTTAGTGCAGTAAGCTGTAGTTGACAGGGGCCTGAGTTTGAAATATGGCAGGAGAAATTACTTTATACATGTGCATAACACTGTGAGAAACACATAGGATCATTAAGGCACTTTAAACCTCATTTAAGTGGGTTTGTGTGGTGCTGCGCCATGCACTGCATAGCTTAGCTCTGTCCAAACCCATCCTAAAATGTTATAAAGAAAAGAAAAAGGGGGTGATAGGACAGTGGTGAAATGGGGGCAAGCAGAAGGAAAACATACTGAAAGGCAGGTAGGGATGTGCAGGATGGGTGTAGAGAAGGAACATAGCTTTCCTGTACAACAATGCTGTGCAGTTTGACAGACTCTGTGCATGAATTTGGACTCTCAAACCCCAGAGAGATAGGTGAGGACAGCATAAATGTGATGTCAAGCCAATTGGACAAAATAATTTGTGTCCAGTGGACACGTGTGCAAAATTGAGAGCTATGTATAGGGCAATACTTTTTTTTGTGGGACAGGTGCCTATTTTTTTTCTTTTCAAAGTAGAGAGTGGAATGTTGTGGAAGGGATATAGTTATGTGTGGGGAGGTAAGCTGGGTAGAAGAGGAAGCAACTGCAGACAGACAAGACAGCAGACAGGGGCAGTGCGTGACACGTGAGGGGGTAAACACCTTGAATAGGGAGGGTGTTGTGGAATCCGAAGTGCATGTACCTCCAGATGGCATCAGCATGACTGAGGTCCCCACCCATGGGCAGTCCACACTGCTCTTTCACTCTCCCAAAGGTGGCTGTGCTGGAAGCTGGGTGCCATGCCAGTGGGCCCCACCAGGTTGTTGAGTCTGCCCTTAATCCAGCACAGATGATGTTCATAGCTCCTATGAACAATCCTGTGCACCATGGCTGGTAGTCAATCCTGGGTGACTACTGCCCCTCTGCCACTGCTCCTGGGGGTGGTGGGCCCCATTCCCTGAGGCAGTTCCACCCAAAGGTGGTGTAGTGCCAGCAGAGGGGTCACCACCAGCTTGGGTCCCAGACATGCTGGAACCCAATGCCACGGCCGGTTGAGGTAGGTTAGGTGGATCAGCAGGAACTGGCCTACCCTGATGTGCTGTGTTTATGGAGGTGAAGCAATATGTTTAGTTTAGTTATGAACAAAACCATTATTAGTAATAACAGCATGCCAGAACATTGGAAATAACCCCACTATATTTCAATGCATGTTATGTGAAACACAACAACGAATAACAAAACAGTCAGTATGTTAACAGCATGCCAGTAACAGTTACAGCATATGGCCAACAGGATAGGTAATTCAACAAGATATGATAATATGTAACCATTGTAATACATAACAATAATAAAACACATGCCCCAAAATAAAGTTTGTGGAACAACATATCTTAGTAGTAAACCATACCCAATGCATAAGAAAAATAAATATTTGAAGATAAGGGGTGGGGAGAGAGAGAAATACAGTCCATTAATACCATTATAGGCTATATAGTTGACAACAGTTCTGCTATCTACTCTAAAGGTCTGTCCTTTATGTGTAAAAGTGCCCTATAGCTGCTATAGCATGTACATACCTCTCAAGCTATCCACATGGGACAGTATGGGCCAAGCAGTAACAACTGCAGGTACACAACTACACAGAACACTTGCACATCAGGTGTACCTATATAACTACCAAGGTGTACTGCGGGCTGATGTACTGTGACTTTGTTATTTACATAATCATGCCAATAATACATTTGTGACAGAGGGATTATGCAATGGTAATCCCATTCCATGATAGCAGGACACTTGAGAGATGTATGTGTACAGTACAGACAGTAAACAACTCTCATGCCTTGCTTGGCAGTCATGGGGATCGAACCCAACAGCAGTGACTGCAGAGGACATCTGCATCAACTGTATTAATTGACTGCAGCAACCTTTAACACACACTCCAGGCATGCAGCCATACCAGGGTTTACACAGCATGCCTCTCAACCTCTTAGAGGAGGAAATCTGGACAAAGCCATAAATAAAAGTGGGATAAAGGCCCAAAAATAGGGACAATTTTTAATATTGGTCTTACAAATTTGGAAAGTTAATAGAATAACAGGCTTTGTATTAGCATGAATTTTCTGAAGGGTATGAAGTCTGTAACTCAAATGTCTGTCATTATTTTCTAACTTCAATCTTTAATGATTTGCCACTAATTTGCCAGAAAAACACAATTTTATGAAAAATTGAACAAATAATATGAGGTAATCTGGACATTATGTGAAAATCTGTACAGCTGAGAGGTATGCTACACATTTTATTTATTTTATTTTATTATTATTACATATTTCTTGTTTTTATGCTGTATTTTCACATTCTTGGTAATGATTGTAACAGTCTGTGACATGTAAACACACAATAATTTCCTCATAATATGGGCTACCTCACCCATTTACCCTGTAGTTCCTGTGAAGAGAATATCTGTGAACATTATGTGACTGATACTGTAATATTTAGATTTACATAGCACTGGATTCAAAGCCTGGTCTGTGTGTGGCAAAAATGTACTTCATACAGAACATTTAGCAAACTGAACTACTGAGTCACTGCTGTTTACTGACTGACTGATATTTGCCTAGAGCTCAGCTGGCACCAGACTATGCCCTGCTAATAGTGGAACAGTTTTATACTTGGCTGCAGTGACAGTTGGCCATACATGCATGATATTTAAGCATGACAGAGATTCTAGGTAAAGTACATATTACTACATAGAATTCAGGTGTACACATTACATTGTTAGTGTGTTGAAATATCTGTGAAGTCAACAACCAAGATCTGATTATGGATTATTATTTGCAGTCTACAACTAGTACACTCTTATACCTGACTGCCTACCTCACAGTCTGAATGCTTGTAGCTGACATGCAATGTTGAAAACAAGACAATCCTGCTGTACACAATTTACCCTGTTGTTATTGCTATTGTTCCATGTGTCATTGCAGACCAGTTGCCATAAGTCATTTCTTACAAAACAACTCTAAACCTACACTTATTGTGCAACAGACTTTTTAGACATACCTTTATGCAGGTAGTGATAGTATTTTGTGTTTTTTTTTATTGCAGAACAGCTTTAATAATTTCTTTCTTGCAAAACAGCCCTACTTCCACAGTCATTGCATAACAGACTATTAGAAAAACCTTCAATCAGTTACTATATAATTTCATGTTTTTATTGCACAACAGTAGTCATTATGCAGATGTTGCAACACAGCTGTAATTCCACAGTTATTATATTACAAACTTTTATTGCATATAGTTTATTATGGTTAATGCTTTGGTCTTCCCTGCTTATGGCACTACAGTTGGCAGTATGCACCTATTGCAGTACAGGTGTAAGTCCACATTTATTGCAATACAGTCTTTACTGTATATACCTAATAACAGTTAATGCTTTACTCCTTCTTGCTTATTTGACTATAGGTAGCAAAATACATCTGTGCTCACAACACTCACTGCAAAACATGGCTAAGTGCTCGGCATGTGCCTTGATGTTGTGAGCCCTCTCCTCTGCAGCTGTTGGGAGAGAAGCACACCATTATGCATACCAGTTTATCAGATATTCAGATTAGGTATTGGTGAAATAAATGTTATTTACAAACTTGTTGGGCATTCCCTGCCCGAGCTTCTCAGACCCAGGTGTTCAACAGATCCCTCTTCCTATGCTTCAAGTCATCATGGTGGTAATGAATCTGCTCACATGTGCAGGGGATACTTGTCACACTGGTGAGTTCATGTGCCAGCCGGTCCCAGGCCACCGCTTTGCATTCTAAGGCCTAGAACCCTCCCTACCGCAGCTGGTCATCATGGTTTTTCACCAGGAGCCCAACTATGACCCTGGACTCCTGAATGCCCCACGGCTGTGCCTAGATACGTGCACGCTCGCCAATGCCGGCCATAGTCACTACACAAGTAGAACTAAAACAGATGATGCTGTATTCCTGCCTAGTGAGCTTAATATAGCCTGTTTTCCCACCTTTACACACCATTGGGCAATATTTGAAAATTTGGCACATCTCTTAGGATCATGCAAACCAGTGTGGCTGAGAAAAGCAATGCTTATAGCTTAGTACTTGGCAGTGCTTACCAGTGTGCAAACCAGCCAAGCAGTTCCACGCAGTGCATAAACATTACCAGACATTATTTTGTTTATGCAGTGGTTAGCAGGTCTTAGCAGAGCTTAGCTGAGTGCAGCAGGCCAGTATTTAAAAATAATTTGTATAATTTCTATTTTGAACAAAAATGTTAACTTGCCCTCGCATGTATTCAAACCCTGCACCTACTGCATATGAGGCTATAACTCTACCCATTTAGCTAAATGGACATCTGTAATTTTGCTATACCTTTACATATATCTCTGAGCTACCTCTAAGCAGTGCTGAGCACAGCACTGAGCCACATAAACCCACATAGCTATGCTTAAACTTGACCTTTACATAAATAATTAAAGATATCCAGTTTCTATTTTTAGATGTCTGTTGTCTCAGTGCTGCTTAGCATTGCTGCACTCCACACCACACTGCACAAACATGATTTAAAAAAAAACTTAAATTACATTGCTATACTCCAATTGGACAGTGCAGGGAGTGTGTTACTCATCTGCAGACACAGTTAGCACCACACTCCCTACACTGATTCAAAAAACCGTGTTTCACGGCTCTTCCTCGGCAACGTGCCATGATTAATATGCATAGCGTGCTGCAAAGGCGGAACCATGTACACAGACATGGTAACATTCCATGCAGGCTCTACATTATGCCTACACAGATTGTATTAAATCTAGGGGACTTTCTTTTTTAATTATAGTGTTTCTTATACAAATTAATCAGCACTCATAATTAATGTATTCCCTGATTAATTGCCTGCACCTACAGACAAAGAGTATCCAACTGCAGGCCCTTGCTGGTGAAAATAAAACAGCTATTAACTTTACAAATGAATGAAATAGCTATTCTCTTATTGGAAAAAACTACCATTTTTTTCATACTTTCCATTTCCTTACCTCTTTGCTTAGAAAAAGAAAAAGAAAAATGTATGTTCTCATCAACAACATAAACTTTACTTCCACCTGTATAATAAAAAGAGAATTACCATAAATTAATACACATATAATATGATCAATACACTTTTATATCCCCCAGCAGCCGAAGCTCTCAACATTCTACTGTTTATATCCAGTCTTTATCATGTCACTGAATGGTAATGTGCTGGCTCTGTTAACTGGCTAAAGTCTATTCTTCTGTTTAAAATACTGCATTTTTCTCAAGGTATAGACTATTTACATTTTTCTTACTTTGTTATCTTGTTGTTGAAACTGGTGCTGCTCAGAATAGTGATATTGGCTCTAAAACAAGCTTTTAAATGGATTTAAAGGCCATTCATAGCCTGTAGTCAGGTAATCAAACAGTCTAAGTTTTATTTGTCGAGAAAGTAATGGGCCTTGGCATTTTTTTTCTCTTTTTTTATCTGACTAATTCCTCTGTTTGATTAATATGTTTGCTGTAATGTTTACTAATAACCTGTAGCTTGTCCAGCACTATACTTGTAAACTGCTTCTGTATTCTTTTATGAGCAGCATATATATGATATTATTAGCTACCAGAAAGGGTAAGTAAAGTAATGGAATTAAGCAAGCTTAAGTTAAGCAACTAGAACTAAGCATTTTTACTATGTTGAGATAGAAGGCACAGTACAGAATAAGTTAAGCTGCAACAGCAGGCTGTAAGACATTATAAAACTCCTACCAATATATTTAAGGTTATATTTACAACTATCTTTGGTTTTCAAAATTAGTATGTAACTGTTTATGAATAATGATAAATTGCTAACATATCAAAACTGAATCTGTTTTGTAGTATCTTATACTGTAACTCTCTCTCACTGGTCTTACATATCTGCTGCCTTAAAACTCTCACTTACATATTTTTTTACACTATACTCACTTACTGATGTAGGGTTCTACCTTATCTGGTCCCCCAGCATCCTTAATTTGTATAACTCTCTGAACTTTCAATTCCTTCCCTGGAATCTTTCCATATTCCATCTTTCACTTTTCTTTCACTCACTGTCTCCTAACATATACCACCTTTATCACTTTTCTTTTCTTCCACCCCTCCCAAAAAACAAGTATAACTCCTGTTTTTCATTTTTTTCTAGGCTCTATTCTAAGACTTGCAATACTCTTATCAACCCGGAAGTGGAATGTCCCTCAAGCAGAGCCCTCAAAGTTCCCTAAAGCTTATTCACAAGCAAAAATAGTTGTATGTACATTACTATAATGTTGAGTGATCTAACCATTTGTACATTCATACATTTACATTTGTTCATAGGTGTTTACTAGACTAACAACCACAAGGGCCTTTTTAAGCCTAGCCATGAATCCCAAATCTCTGACAAGTTCTGATACCCTTGATAAGTGTACGCTTTGGCCTGGGAGATGAACCATTTACAGGTTACCTGTGTCAGTTAGAGACATAGGTGCCAAACCAGGGATGAATTTCCAGTTTTCCATCCAATTGTCCAAGTTGCACTTGAACTGGGTTAGGAAGGAGCTCTGCTTCACATGGATGAGCCACCTGTTCCATAGATTGAGTAGTCTCTGGGATACATACCTATCTCTCAAGCTGGTCCTATTTATATCACAAACAAGGTTTAAGACTTTAGAACGGGTAATTCTGGTACTGTCTGTTTTGTGGATATACAAGAGGTCCATTAGAGTGGGGTCTGACAATTTCCTGTATGCCAGGCATTGATCTCCCCACAAAAGCCTGTAGGAGACAGAATAAAGGGATAGGGCCTTGAGGTGGTCTGCATAGGACATATTACTTATGCATTGTATTCTTTTAGTGAGGAACCTCTGTTGTCATTCCACTTGTTGGATATGCCTGGTTAGGTGCATACCAAAGGGGGCACTGTACTCAATGATAGGTCTGATGAATGCCGAGTACAGTGGAACAATGACTTCCTTGAACTTAGATGCCATACCTTTGTTTATACATTGTGCAACATAAAATGATTTCCTCACCACTGTAGACACATGATGATCAAAGGCTAGATTACTATCTATGTGTGTCCCTAAGTCCCTGACTACTGGGTCAACTCTAAGGAGTATGTTGTCTATGTGATAGTTACCAGGGATGGATGACTTCCCAAAGGATATTAGTATGCATTTCTTGGCATTTAGTTTTAGTCCATGGCTCTGACACCAGTTGTTTGTCTGTCTCAGCCCCTCCTGGAGAACATTTGTGTTAGTGTGAGATTAAATGACAGCTCCTAATTTGCAATCATCTGCAAATTTAGTCAGCCAGAGACCACTGACATTGGCCTTGACTTCTGAGAAGTAAATTTCAAAAAGGAGCAGTCCAAGGACTGATCCTTGAGGGACTCCACTTCTGACTGGCCTCTTTGTAGAGGTGGACTCCCCAATTCTAACTTCCTGGGTCCTGTCTGTTAGCCAGTTTGCTATGGATCAAGTGACATATAGGTTTGTACCTAACCTTTTAAGTTTGTCAACAATTCCTGAGTGGGTATTGTGTCAAATGCCTTGGCCATGTCAAAGTAGGCAGTGTGAATGATTTTGCCTTCTTCTGTTGCTTTGGTGACCTTCTCAAAGAAGTCCACCAGGTTGAGTAGGCATAATCTGCCCTTGACGAAACCATACTGGGTTGGGTCTAGTATCTGGAGGTTTACTATATCTATTTTGATCATCTCCATGATAATTCTTTCCATTGCTTTACATATAAGACTAGTGAGACTTATGTGTCTGTAGTTTCCAGGGTCTGTAGATGGCCCACTTTTGTGCAGAGGGATGACTGTTGCCTTTCTCCATCCATGGGGCATGGAGCCTGTTTGGAGGCTACAGTTAAATATCAATTCCAGAGGCCCTGATAGGTCATGTTTCATGCTATTTAGAAGGCATCCTGGAATATTGTCTTGGCCCATTGATACAGTGTTCTTGGTCTTAGAGAAAGCATTAAGGACCTGTTCCCTAGTGATAGTAGTGGGAGTTATATTTTATGATACTTCCTGAGGGAAGGTTGAAGGGGAGGTTTGCTATATCTTCTGGCTCAGTATAGGTGACTCCATTTACAATGAGCTCTGCACACAATTGTGTATTACCTTTGAGGTTGCGGACATAACTAAAGAATGCTTTGTGGTTGTCCTTGGCCTGGGAGGCCAAACTTTCCTCAAATTTGGCTTTTATAGACTTTATTTGTCCTCTGAGTTGTTTGTTTAGTTTGATGAGAGTGCTTTTATCCATTTGGGTGATGCAGCTCCTATGTTTTGCCATGATTTTCTTCCTCCTGTTATACATCTGATTGATTTTGTGATTCCACCAGGGTGGCTTGTTTTTTGAGGTAGTTCTGTACTTCTTCTTGGTGGGTACAGCTGCTTCTATGCAGCTATTAACATGCTTGTACAGAGTTTCTGCATAGGCAGAAGTGTTCTCAGGGTTTATGGGGGCTTGAAATTTTGCCAGGTTCTCACTTAACAGCAGAAGGTTAGCCTTAGAATAGTTCCTGAATATTCCCAGTTTAGCTGGGGGTCCAGGTTTTATTTTTACTTCAAAGGAGACCATTTTGTGTTCTGACCTTAGTACATTATAGTATGGTGTGTGCAGACTCTCCCATATTAGTGAGGACCAGATCCAGTATGGTTGCACCCCTGGTTGGTGTATTGACTATCTGGTCCAGGGAGTTTGTGTTTGGAAAATCCAGGAATCTCTGTGCATGTATGTTTGATGTCATATAGGATTCCCAGTTAATACTGAGGTAATTAAAGTCACCCGTGAATATGGTATTGGGTTGGATGGTTATTGTTTCTAATAAGTTTAAATACATGGTATGGGTTTCCTGGGTCATAGAGGGGGACCTATAGCTTGCCAGAAAGTGGTATTGGATTTTACCAATGGTGATTTGAACATGCAGCAGCTCAAGTGCATTGTCCTGTTTGACCAGCCTTGAAGTATATTTATTTTTGATGTAAATAGAGACACCTCTACCTTTAGACCCTGCCTGTGAAGTAGCTGGTCTAAATGTGTGAAAGGCATTATAAATGTGCACTGTTGGCATGCTCTCCATGGCTTTAAACCATGTCTCAGAGACATCAGCATTCTCTGTACCAGTACCAGCTGCAGCACATCACCGTGACCTCCTCCACTTTTATCTTTCTTTCTATCTTACTACGCAATGTATGGTCGCTACTTGCACTGACACTTTAGTTCACTAGTCTCAGGTTTCTCCCAAACATTTCTAAAGTGAGGTAACATTTGTACTCATTGAACAGTATCTAAACAGTAGCATATGGTTAACAGAAGTGAAGTGTTGCCTAACTCAGAGCTAACCACAGGAACACCAGGCAGGAAAACAAAGAAAGAAATGCTCCAATTACATTCTAACACACACCTTTCTCCCACTACTTAACAAGCAGATTGGTGTGACTACTTTAAAAAGTAACAAACATAATTAATAGCAAAACAAAAGCAAGTAAACCTTAATGATTGGATGTGTGGTTAAGTTCCACTCAAAGGTTCAACATATTCCATTCACACTCACTCTGCTTGGGCTCACTCCACTTCCCTACCCTACCCACAATTCCCACATGCCCCCACTACCTATACATTTATTTTTGACAAGCCCGACCCCCTATTTTCACCCAACCAATCCAATCTCAAATAACCACCTACACCTGTACCTGGTAAATCCTCCCCAACCATATAAGTAAGCTACCTTTACACTAACAATAAACAGAAAATCTTATTACTCATCACATTTTTTACCATACACATAAAATTAACCCACCTTCAAACTCCTTTCTTTCTCTCCCCTGCAACCAACCCACTATTCCCCTCCTACTACATACCCCCCCAGTTCAGACTATTCTTCCACTTTCTACATAACAAAATGTTAATCATACACTGGTCTATTCTCCTAACCCTCTCTATATAACATCCAATGAGTGCAAGATTAACTTTTATACCCAATCAATATCCCCCTCACTACGCAACCAGCTACAATCAAAACCCTCTATGCTCAAGATATCCCCATTTATATTCAACTGCTCAAATATAAAACTTGCTTCATTTGTAATACTCCACCAACAATCATATTCACAAATAACTGTGCAATATGGCAAATTTATATCCAAATACCTAAAAACAATCCTACACATAGCATCCCATCTTATTCACTGTGGAGACATTCACCCAAACTCAGGCCCAAAATGTAACTGAAGCATACCCAACAACCAGCAACCCAATCTACTAAAGCATCCCCAGGAAAGGATGCAACCTACTAATACTACCCTTTCACATTACTCTCCATTGTCCTAATAGCAGAAACCTGGCATAAAGCAGAAATCAACAGCAATGAATTACTCTCCTTAGGATATAATATATACAGACAAGATAGAAAAAACAAAAGAGGTGTAGATATTGCTCTATTATTCAAAAATAACCTCACACATGAAACTATTAACCACACCCATCCTGCCTTCAATAGTGTAGAAATCCTGTTCACCAGACTTAAGATCAAGTCAAAGAAAAACTTAAATATAAAGAGACCATATTCCACCAGCAATAATATTAACACTTTAGACTCTATCCTATACTGGACAGTAAGTACCCTCCCCCAGGAAACAGTCATAAAGGGAGACTTTAACATAAACTGGTTCTCCTACAACTCATCACACCCACTGAACATATCAAGCTTCATGGTTTCACTCAAATAATTCAGTCTATGACTAGAATAGATAAATCATCAAAAAGGAGTCCATCCTAGACTGGATCCTTATATCACATCACTCAGGGTGCCTCACAGACACTCTTAATAACCACTTCCCTACCTTCTTTCTCAGACATTAACTAAACCCAACAAAACTAACATCCATCTGAGAAATCCATTACACAAAAAAATTTCAACTCCCAAGCCTTTGTATCCATACTCATACAATGTGATTGGAATCCACTCAAAACCCTCCCCTTAAATAATGCAGTAAAGCACTTCAACTCTACCTTCCTTAATATCCTAAATCAACTAGCCCCAACCAGAACAATTAGAATCAAATTCAACTATGCCCTTTGACTCACCAAAGAGACAGGATCACTTTTAAAACTAAGAGATAAAAGCCTGAGTGATGTGGTATAAGGATCCAGTCTAGGATGGACTCCTTTTTGATGATTTATCTATTCTAGTGGTAGACTGAATTCTAAAAGTGTATTAGTTCTGGTTTAAGCACTTGGGCTTCAGGCCAGTTATTTTACGTTAAGAAGGATTGTGGTCTGCACTCTTGTGGGAGGAGAGGCTGGACTCTGCCCTTCTGAGCAGGGAATTTCTGGTTAAAGGCTTATAGTGCCTGCATATTCTAACTGTTTCTTACTGAAATTGGTACACCTTGTTTGCTGTAGCATAGACTAGATCCAGGACTGCTGAATCTAGCTTTATTTGTATGCTTGTTGTTTGTTTATTTCCCTGAAACGCTAATTCCACCTAAAACGCGGCCTTTTAGCACTTCTGTGGATCCCTAGTGATATCTGCATTGCTTACTGTACCTATTTCCTTGTTTCACTTGAAAGAAAGTTACTGTTTGTTGTTTTTGCATTTAAGTTACCTGTAACACATTGCATTTAAGTTACATGGCACTTGCTCACTAAAGCAATCATATAAGTCAGCTCTAAAAAATTAAAAGCACTACACCCTCACAAACTCCCCTTGAGTACCTTGTTCCCCATTGGCCCTTTTTTTCAATTATAAAGAAATTCCCAATACTATTCTAGCATGTAGAAAGGTCAGTTGTCAATCTCCTCTCTGGTCCAGCTGGTGAATCTGGGAATCTTGAGGCAATGTTACAACTGCCTCATGTACACAGACAACCCTCTCCTCCTCCCAACAAATTCCAACACATGTGAGAGATGCAACCATATAGCCAAACTGGAGGCTAAGCTCTCTCAACTCAGTACTGGCGTAACCAGTCAGGAGGAGAAGGAAACCACACTCACTACAATTCCAGTCTCACATAGACCTACCACGACAACAAACCAAACACATAAACACACAAAAACATACTCAGAGGCTCTAAATAAAAATCTGTCTAAGCAGCTGAGACCTCCAAAGCAGACACCCAAGCAACCGCTACCCCAAAACAAAACACGTGCAACACATAGCTCACAAAGCCAGTGTGCCGAACAGTCACAGCCCTTAAGGCTAAACAACACACCTGATACACTTGTAATAGGTGACTCTATCATCAGGCACACTGACGTCCTGCTCACCAGGCTGAACAAGGAGAAGGTCATGGTGAGCTGCCTGTCGGGTGCTAGGATCCGCCACATAACACAAGCACTCAGGTCACTCCAAGGCAAGTACAAATATGACTCAGTCATTGTCCATGCTGGTGTGAATGACCTGAGATGTATCTCCCTGGACTACATGAAAAGAGACATAGAGGAGCTCTCTGAGCATGTAGCCCAGGCAGGTATGACCCTGACCTTGAGTAGCATCTTACCCTCACCAAGAATGATGCCACAATATGAAGACAAGATGATCAATTTCAACAACTGGCTTAAGTGTTGGTGTCATTCAAAGGGGATCCAATGCCTGTCAGCCTGGGATGACATGCTCGACAAGCCACAATGCTTCGCTAGGGACGGCTTTCACCTGTCACCCCTGGGCTTTCAGATATTGGCAAAGGCTCTTGCTATCCCCATAGTGCCTTTTTTAGGCATGGCTTAAAAGACAAACCCACCTCCATAGGTATCACAAGGGATAAGAAACTAAGAGTAATGCTACTCAACGCCAGAAGTCTAAACCTCAAGATGCACACACTCGAAACTCTCCTTAGCATGGAGAACATCGATATCTGTGCAGTAACAGAAACCTGATTCAAGGCTCCCGAGAGCACCCCAGCACTACCAGGTTATACCTCATACCATGCTTTTCGGCCCCAAAACTTGGACCGAACCACAAAAGGAGGGGGAGTATCAATATTCGTCAAAGATACCCACACCTCCAGGTTGGTGGCACAGCACAAAGCATCAGAGACTATCCATGTGCAACTAACTGTGGGTAAAACTGCCTTCCAGTTTATAGCCTGCTACAGACCACCCTCCCAAACACAGGAAACCCACTTGGCCTTCCTGAGAATACTGGAAAATATGAAGGTCTCTCCAAACACCATTATATTGGGTGACTTCAACTACCCAAACATAGACTGGGAGCATTACTCTAGCTCCAACACCCTAGCCCAAAGGTTCCTAGAATTTATAAACTCAAATGCTATGGAACAACTTGTTACCACTCCCACAAGAGGGGAAAACATACTGGACCTGATCATCACCAACATGGGGACACTATGCTCCAGACCAGAAGTGTATCCCTCAATGGTAAGATCAGACCATAAACTAATCTCACTGGATATTCACATCCCGACCCCACCCCTGCCCAGAAAACCACAGTGAAAAACTTCTCTAAAGCAAATTTCACATGCCTCAAAACTGAGGCGAAATCCTTCAAAGCCCCCGGGCCTGTGGAAAATACGGCCCAGACCACAGAATCCTTTATAAACGCATTCTATGAACACCTTCAGGAATGCATGGATCATGCAATCCCAAATAAAACCAAGACCCAATCCTCCAAAGGCAGACGTCCTATCTGGTGGACCCCAGCCATAAACAAACCATACAATAGAAGGAGGAAGCTACTACATGATAGAGCAAAATCCCAAAAAGGGAAGGCATCTCTGATCAGTATTAGCAAAAAACTACGGGCACTCATAAAATCGTCTAAGGCCAGCTTCGAGAGAAAAATTGCACAGGTCACTAAGGATAATCACAAGGCTTTCTTTAGTTATGTTAGAAACCTGGGTGGGAATTCCCAGATATGCTCAGAATTAGTCCAAAATGACAAAAAATACACCGAGCCCACAGACATTGCCAACATCCTAGCTGACAGGTTCAGTGCAAACGTCTCCCCCCTCTCCCCACCAAAAGGGCAAATATCTATCCCAACAGAGTGCTGCCCCCCTGACATCTCAGATGCTCAGGTAAGAGCCGCCCTCTCCAAAGCAAAAAACACAGCATCAATGGGACCAGATGGTGTCCCGAGCTGTGTCCTACATGAACTCCAAGAAGAGCTAAACCCAAACATAAAACTACTGTTCAATCTTAGCCTTACTACAGGATATGTACCCAAAGAGTGGCGTACAGCAACAGTGGTCCATCTCCACAAAGGTGGTGCCTCAACGGATCCTGGAAACTATCACCTCATAAGCCTGACTAGCTTGGTCTGCAAAGCTATGGAAAGGATCATCATGGACCTCATAAATAAAGATATTGGGGACCTACAGACACTGGATCCTACCCAGTTTGGCTTTGTTAAGGGCAGATCCTGCTTCTTAAACCTGGTCGATTTCTTTGAAACAGTCACCAAGGCCACTGACGAGGGGAAGGTGGTCCACACAGCCTACCTGGACCTCGCAAAAGCCTTCGATACAATACCCCACTCGGGCATTATAGATAAGCTCACCAGCTTAAATATAAACCCCTATGTCACTAGATGGGTTGCAAACTGGCTCAAGGACAGAACCCACATGGTTAGAATTGCTGGAGCCATGTCAGACTCCAAACCAGTTATAAGTGGCGTCCCACAAGGCTCAGTCCTGGGACCTCAATTGTTCGGTATATATTTCTCGGCGGTACAGGCCAACACGGAAGGACTGTGGCTGACCAAGTTCGCAGATGACTGCAAACTGGGCACCATAATCAACTCTCCAGCCGACACAAGCATCCTCCAAAAGGGCCTCATAGAAACAGACAACTGGTGCCAGAGCCATGGCCTCAAGCTAAATGCCAAAAAGTGTATAGTCATCCCCTTTGGCAAAATCAAAGTGCCCACAAATTACCACATAGGTGGTAATCAATTAAGTACAGAAGAAGTCATTAGGGACCTGGGGACCCAAGTTGATAGCAATCTCTCATTTGACAACCACGTGGCCAAAGTGGTTAGAAAAACATTTTATATAGCCCACCTAATCATGAAGGGATTCACATCTAGATCAGGGAGGTCACCGCCTCTTTACTCATCCCTCATCAGGCCCATAATTGAGTACAATGCCCCTTTTGGGATGTACCTTACCAGACACCTGCAGCAACTGGAAAGACCCCAAAAGTACCTCACCAAGAGGATCAAAGGGCTCAAACAGATGCCATATGCTGCCCGGTTAAAGAAACTCCAGCTCTACTCAGTGGCATACCGCCTGCTCAGAGGCGATCTGTGCCTGACATATAAAGCCATGTCCAACCCGGAATTAATGGACATGCTGCACCTCAGAAAATCCAAATCCCATCGAGCTACGCTCGAGAGACTTGAACCTCAGCACTGAAATAAATAGGACATGCTGGAGGGACAGATTCATAACCCAAAGGCTCCCTTCACTCTGGAATAAAATCCCAGTCCAGGTTAGGCAGAGTCCCACATTGACTCTCTTCAAGAGGAATCTTGATGAGTGGATGGGAGATCACAGGTTTACCCCGGCTATCACTTCTGTGTCACTGTTAGACAGAGGCACAGTATACTAACCTCAAAAAAAGGCATAGCAAAATTAATTTAAAATGGGTGGCAAAAGCCAAACACACTCTAGCTAGGCTTATAAATGCCCTAGGGCAGATAGCCTAGTATGAACCTATGAACCTAAAATAGTAACAAATCAACAAAAAATACCTTGAAATAAGAAATAAAGTCAAAAAACAAATCAAGCTTGATAAAAAAAACACTACACCAACACTCGAACAAAGCACAAAAACAACCCACAAAAAGTTCTGATCTGCCATCAGTAAAATTCCACATCCAGGCAAAATGAGTAACCCTCGCCCATCAACCAGTAACTCTACAGGCAGTATTGCCACACAGTTTAATACTTCAGAGAATCTCTCCTAGCCCTCACTAAAAACAACTGCTCCTCACCTCCTCCAAAGTTCTCACCTACAGTGCAGAATATCAAAAACTTCTCCCTACAACCAATACCAACAAAAACTATAAAAATATTCCTGAGTAAACTCCAACAAACCCACTACATTTGCAGCAGATAATTTACTGGCTGAATTCCTCAGAATCGCAGCCGATGCCATTTCATTCCCAGTCTCTATACTAATCAATCAGTCCATCTCAGAACTCCATATCCCCACCCTCTGGAAAACATCTCATATAATAATATTATATACGGGAGAAAACTCTACAGAACTATCAAAGTATTGCCCTATTGCCATTTTATCTCCTTCAGCAAAAATCCTTGAAGAATGCATACAATCACAAATTCTAAATTATCTCTTAGACAACAAACTTCTGGCAAATATTCAGCATGGTTTTCACTTTTATCACTACCACAGCCCTTATCAGCTTCACCAATGCCATCACTCAACACCTTAATGAAGGTAAGCCTGCTTCTTCTATCTTTCTGGATCACTCTAAGGCTTTTGATACAGTTTCCCACAATAAACTCCTATCTGCACTCTCTGAACTTAATCTGAGCTACTCCACTATTGCATGGTTCCAAGACTATTTATCAGGTCGCACTCCGGCAGTAAAATGGCAAAACAACCTATCACCACTTTATGTGTTACTATCTCTTAATAATGACCTATTTCTTGTAATATTTTTTGTAAAATTTCTTGTTTATATTAGTTTTATGTTTTTTGTTGTATTTCTTGTAATGTTTTAATTTTTTTGGAGCTTTTCTCCCTGGGCTTCTGCTGAAAATTGGACCATTGGCCCAGTCAGACTTTCACGTTAAACAAATGTAAAATAAAAAATAAAAATAAATAAATGTTACAATATATACCACAGATACATTGCAGACAAGATAAAATAGTTTCTTACTTTAACATCCCTAGCATAAACAGCACCGGTGACTCTTCCACCTCAGATTTACAATACCTCTGCATACTGCACAGAATTACTTTAGAATAAAACATGCAATTTACTGCAGAACAATTATTAGGCATATATTTCTAAGATAAAACATTTTTTTCTTACTTACACTTGCATTGTCAGTCCTGACATTACCCTTCTAAGTGTTAATAGTAAAATGGGAATTATGCTTTAGAGTTCTTCCACTAATGTAACACATCAACAAGCTTCCAGTCTTTTTTTTAAGTCACACCACAGTTGGCATCTCTAAACTGCATCTTATGGAAATGACACTTTACAACTCTCTCATTTATTTCCTAATTTCACATTATTTCTGTCATGTTTCTCATTATCTTAACCGCCTAACACCAATCTGTAGCTCACTTCCAAAGTAATGTTATTTTTTCTAGTCAGCTCCTGTGTTATTTTTTTCTGTTGTTTCATCATTTTCCTTTGTCACAATATAAAAGGTTTCACTGACAAGTTCACTGTATGGGCTTTGTTATTGTCAGAAGAATAAGAAGCAGAGTTCTCTTTAGCTTACTGGCTCCCTTTTTGTTAGGTAAACTTTTTTATTTCATCCTTAGCCTAAACTGAGTCCAAAAATGCCTTTGATCCTTCAGGAAAATATATTCTTAAGACATCTTGATAATAACTTAATAACTTGAATGATACACCTGCTTCTTGGCATCCACTTACTGAAGAAATAAACTGCGTCTCTTCTGCCTGGTATATAGTGAATAATCATTTTCTGAAAAAATACTTTGGTGTCCCCAGTGTTTAATACTTTTCCTTTCTTCCTCAATTTTAACAGGAGCAGCTCTTTCTGCTGTTGTGACTTGACTTTTATTAATATACGTATTGACTTCTTTCTTAAGTACAAATCTTTCTTTCAATTAATACATTTTACTGTGGAATACCAATCCAGTTGCTTATTTGTACTTTCATAAAATTAATGAAATCTATTCCTTCCAATTTTGTTCTGGTACAGAAGAAAATCTCAGACTTTGTATGCTGCCTTCTAACTTTTCTCTTTTGAGGTAGTTCTTTACAACATCATATTCAGTTAGTCTTTTCTCCAATTCATCTTATGATTTCTGCAGTATTCTCCACTCATCTATTCTTTGCAGTATTTTGTCTTTTCAGCTTACATATTCCTCCTGTATTTCTCTTATTTTAAGCATCTCTAAGTGCAATTTTTTTTCTTGTAAATTATGGAAGGAAAATGTCCTGTTCCAAAGCTGAAACCTCATCTTCTTTTTGTACAATGTTCTTCCCCACCAAAGTCTTTTACTTCTCATTTTCTGGTTGCTTTACTGTCACTTTCTGTAAATTTCTTCTTTGTTGACATCCAGGCAGTGTAGTGATTAGCCAGTAAATTAATGTTATCCTAGCTGTTAAGAGCTCTAACCCACTTGCTTTTCAGACTGCATCCATCCTGGAATCCCCTCAAGGCTTTATTATTGTTGAGTAAACTAAAAGTGGTACCAAACTCAGTCAGTGTTCTTTTCTTTTTTCTTTTCCTTTTTTTCCTTGGCAGTAAAAAAAATGCCTTATCTAGCTGCTAATGGATAACGTGCTCCTCCTAGTAAATTACTATAATTAATAGAACAGAATGAAACAGATTTCTCTCACAGCCAGATACAGAATGACAACTCTATAATACCTGCTTTCCTTTTTAGTAATAATCTGTTATAGGCAACACTGGCATTGGCTCTGCTGCTAAATTCTCTTGTCTAAACATTTTTGATTCTGAATGGAAATTCACTGTTTTTGAAGAGTACTGAAATTCATATACTGTTTATGGAGAGTAATGAAATTCACCAAATGTCTGCAGAGTAAGGAAATTTACAGACTGGTTTTGGAGAGTACTGAAATGTAACTCTGGGTCAGTTCCTCTTCACACCACCACTTGTCATTTCTACTCTAACATGATCCCTTTCATGACCCTCCAGTCAGCTTTCCCACCCATCTGCACATCATTACCTTTATTGTCTCAGTAACTCCATCCCTTCAAATCCAACCAAGTACTGACCTTGACTTAAAATCATCAAAGACACCAACTTCTTGCCCTTACCTAATAAAACAGTATTTCCTCCCTCCGATAGCAATGTTACCAAGCAGGGTCCTCCACAGTATTACCTAACAGCATATTATTTCTGTACTCAGCAATCCTGTCGAGCATAACCTAAGTAACAGCTGACTTAGACTTCAACATTATGACCAAGGTACAATACAGTAAACAAATACTTGTACACATTCCTAACATAAAACTGCACAAACACAAACTCTTTGAGACACACCTTACAACAACATTGATTAATGCTAAAAGGACTTAAGTACATTTTAGATATCACCACTGAGGATAACGTCATTCTTAATGGTCAACACTCAGTTGCAAATTATCAAATAAAAATATATTCCTATAATTTTCTCCCTGAAATAATTACACTGGAAAACACACTGAACAAAAAACAAAACATATTCAATGCCCCAAGTACTACCCAAATGTATTATGTCAATACCAATATGGCTAAAGAAACAAAACCTAAAAATCTCCCAAATGTTATTCTGGGATATCAAGCATAACACCAGACCTTCCACCTCAGTACTTCTAATCACACAATTCACTCCCTCAAAAATACATCAAAATCCCTTAGGACAACACAACTTCTCTCTCAGTCCTTCCTACCATCCCCTGATATAATGCAACAAATTCAAGTCCATTATTAGTAAGCAAACTCATCAACACCTCTCCTACACACTCAGAACCCATCAGAATAACACAATCATACTACAATATCCTTTTTAATCTGTCTACATGTAAAAATTAACTATCTAAAATTATCTCATCAAAAAGAAATCAGCTGCCAGGCTAAATCAGAGAAATAACTACCTAAAAAATTCACAAAAAGACTTCTTCAATCCTGGACACCTGCATATGTATCTACTTCATGGTGACAAAAACTAATTAGCTGTGCAAATGCCATTTTGTTACATTATGTTACCTAGCTCACAATTAACATAAAGAACACTGAAAGCTAGCTTTTGTGAAAATGTAAACAGAAAACTTTATATAGTTGCTTTATGTTCTTCTACTAAATATATTATATCAAGCAACTATATCTCACTGGTTGTGTAACTGTAATGTACATATTACAGAAATATTAGCTATGTAACAGCACAATCTACAACCTGGTATTGTAAACCTGAAGTGACTGCATTCATAAATTGAACTTCTCCCTCAGTTGTATATTAGTTTACACATTGTTGTCTAAAACTGTGTGCATTACATGGACTATGGTGTGCAACAGCACCCAGGTCATGGCTGATAATTGCCCAAGGTACTAGTCCACCTACCAGTTTAACAAAGATTACACAAAAATAATAAAACTGGTCTTTTGTATGAGTTAATTTTCCACTCTACAAACAAACAAATTATGTAAATTCTGCTGCTGAAAAAAAATATATACAATGTGTTACTTTGTACACCTGCTAAACTCCATACTACCCAGAATTATTTTTTATTTAAGAAACCTGCAGATGCTTGCATGTTAACTCATAGTTGTCACATTTCTGATTTAGCATCCTATGGATTACACCATGTTAAAACATTTACAAAAATATTCATATATATTTGCTGTTTAAATAAATAAACAAACATATTAGTAAACTGTTAACATCTTTTCCTTCTGAACCCTTCCAGATTCCAATAACTGCATCAGATGTCCAGATGACCACTGGCCAACGTTTGGACAAGATCGATGCCTCCCAAGAACCATAGAGTTTCTGTCATATGAAGAGCCCTTGGGTGCAACATTAGCTGTCATGTCCATCATCTGCTTTTCATTTCTTATGATGGTACTTGGTGTCTTTGTCAAACATCGGGACACTCCCGTTGTTAAAGCCAACAACAGGGTGCTTAGCTACACGGTTCTCTTGGCTCTCATGTTGTGTTGCCTCTGCTCATTAATTTTCATTGGTCAACCCACAACAGTGACATGCATGTTGAGACAGCCTACCTTTGCTGTAGTATTTTCCTTTTCAATTTCTTGTGTTCTTGCAAAGACTGTCATGGTTGTTATTGCATTTAATGCTAAAAAACCAAACAGCAGTTTACAGCAATTCATGGGTGCAAAGCTACCAGCAGCAATAAACCTTACCTGCAGCCTTATGCAACTTACAATCTGCATTACCTGGTTGGTGACATCACCTCCATTTGTTGAATATAATACAAAAATTCAGGTTGGCAAGATAATAATTCAGTGCAATGAAGGCTCTCCCTATGCATTCTGGGGTATGCTGGGTTACAATGGACTTCTGGCAGCTATGAGCTTTACTGTAGCTTTCCTGGCCAGGAAACTGCCTGACAGTTTTAATGAAGCTAAATTTATCACCTTCAGCGTGATTGTTTTCTTCAGTGTATGGCTGTCTTTCATCCCAGCTTACTTAAGCACTTCAGGAAAATACATGGTTGTTGTTGAAGTGTTTGCTATCCTTTCCTCAAGTGCAGGACTGCTTGTCTGTCTATTTTTTCCAAAATGCTACATTATCCTGTTAAGACCACAAATGAATTCTAAAGAGTATCTGATGGGAAAGAAAACAGGCATAAACTAAACAAGTCAGCATAAGAAAAATATATGTACACAAGTCTTTGCTATTTACATTATAGAGAAACTTATATTAATCACGTATCTTGATAAACAGCACTAAAATTAAATGAATTATTCCAATGTACGCGAGTGTGTATATATTACAGTATTTGCTTTCAAATGTTTATACCATCTACCTCTATGATCTCAAATTTCACTGAGATGATAGTTGCACCAAGAATATATCTGCATCAGCTATAATTCAAAGTGCAAAGGGAGAATGATGAAGCAGGGGGGATTTCAAGAAACAAGGAAAGAGTGGGATTTTGGATTTAGTGCCTTAAGGAGAATAACAACAGCCATACAGAATATTATACTCATAAAGTAACAGAAAATATTCCAAGATGTAAGCCAAAATGAAAATGGAGAAAGGAGATAGATTCTGGTTTTAGGGATGACTACAATTAGGGGATATAGGGAATAGGAATAGGGGACTGGACATTACTGGAGGAAGCTGGCAAAGGAGCCAGTGTATTAAGAGCAAATAACTAGAGAAGGAAAGGTAATAAAATGGGAAGAGACCAAGAAGAAATCTAGACTGCAGGCTAGAGATTGCTTTCCCTGTAAGGGACTGATATTGGAGTATAGGCAAAGAAAAAGGGATAGGGTGTCCTAACTGAAAGACCTGCACTGATAAAGTTTTTAGCTGAATCCAGAACAGAAGCTGCTGTTAAAAAAAGGATAATCTGTAAGGTATACAAAATATTGCACAATAACTACAGAAATCAATCAGAGGAGGCTTGAAAAGACTGGGAAGGCAGATTGGATAAACAATTCATAAGAAAACAATGGGAGGACATATGTATAGCTCTCAAACATGCAACAAAGTCTGCAAGATTTAGGATTTTTGCTTAGAAGTGTTTGCACAGATATTTTTATAACCTAGGCAGACTCCAAAGAATTTTTCCTTAGGTAGATAGCAAACATTAGAGGTGTGATGGTAAATAAATAGGTAATTGGGAACATATGTTTTGGGAGTGTGATGAATTGGCAGACTTTAATAATTCCATACAGAGTGCTCTGTCAGAAATATTGGGTGAGCAAATGGGTATAACTAAGGAAATAATTTTTGAGCTGGGATACAGGATCTGAATTGCCTGACCAACAATTACTAGAAAATGGAAATCAAAGTCTAAACAAACTGTACATGAAGTAGTGAATACTGTAACAGATAAAAGAACTGGAAGTATGCTCTTTAGAAAAGGGTAGGAGCAAATTACATAGAAAAGTGGAAGTTGTGGAAACAATACATGTAGAATAATGTTTTGGAGGAGGAGTGATATTTGAAGGAAGTCAGGAATTGAGAAATTTATGTAATGTTGGATTGATGATAATTGTATAAAAGCATGTACTTCATGTATAAAGTTTGTAACTCTAAACATGTTAACATGGTTTGTTTTCTTTTATATAAATATGTTTCCTATGTGTTAAGTGATAATTCATTAAATGTGTTAAAAAAGTATATATCCATATGTGCTTTTGCTCAACAGTTCATCAGTTCAAGTGAATTGAGTGAGTTAGTATTACGCAAAATTTATTTGATTTTAATCAGTTTAATTTGTATGCTAGCCTTTAAAAAGGTTAGAAAAACACAATTTGTCTGTATGCTAAATGTAGAAACACTGCTAATTTGCCTCTATGGTAAATTGAATATATACTAGTATAATTTGACTTGAACTGATATAGTTAGCTCTAACTTCATGCCTCAATTTCCCCCCAACTAGCCCATATGAAATCCCTTCTAGTATATCAGCCCCCAACTATCGACAGGGAGTAGGTCCTGGAGGTGCTCACTAAGACCAAAAACACTGCTTTGATGAGCCCTGACAATGTCCCAGTTGCCTCCTAAACAGCCTATAACATGATCTAGAAGGACCACTTGAGGCACTCTTCAACTAAAGCCTCAAAACAGGTTAAGTGTCAGGTGAATGGAGAGCTGCAATGGTCATACCTTTTCATAAGGGTGGACCATCAACTGATCATGGGAACTACAGACTCATCAATCTGACAAATCTAATATACAAAGCCATGGAACTGATCAACAAGAACATTGGCAACCTACAGACACTGGGCCAATCTCAGCCTGGCTTTGTTAAGAGAAAGTCTTGCCTACTTAATCTGGTAGACTTCTTCAAGATGGTTACCATGGCTATGGATTAGGGGAAAACAGTGCATATTACCTTATTTGACTTGGCCAAAGTCTTCAGTACAATACCTCACTCAGGTATTGTTGACAAACTTTCAGAACTAGGTATATATATATATATATATATATATATATATATATATATATATATATATATATATATATATATATATATATATTCCTGTATAACTTGTTGGATTGCCAGCTGGCTCACAAATAGGACCCAAGAAGTCAAGATCAGTGAGACCACCTCCAGCAAGAGACCAGTCACTTGTGGATTACCTCAGGGCTCTGTGTTGGGTCTGCTCTTGTTTAGCATCTACTTCCAGGAAGTCAAGGCTATTGTCAAAGGTCACTGGCTTACCAAGTTCTTAGATAACTGTAAATAGGAGGTTATCACAGATTCCTCCATGACGTCAACATTCTACAAGGGGGTCCAACACAAACCACATATGAAAACTCAATGTGAAAAAATGCATTATAGTGCCTTTTGAGAAAGCATTCACCCAAGCTAACTACTTCATCGATAAAACACCCCTAAGAGTTGACCCAATAGTTAGGGATCTGGGAACATATGTAGAAAGTAATCTGGCACTCAACCAATATGTAGACAAGATAGTAAATAAATCAGTCTATATCACCAACTCGTAAGCAGGGGTAAGGCATTCAGGTCAAAGGAAGTAATAACATCACTCTACTCAGCCCTTATTAGACCCATCATTGAGTACAATGTCCACTTTGGCATGTACCTAGCCAGGCACTTGCAACAGGTGGAATGCTCTCAAGGGTCTCACACCAGAAGAATCCAAGATAGGAATGCCCTGTCCTACACAAATCACCTTAAGGTCCTATTTGTCTGTACTCAGTAAGGACCTGAACATTGTCTGCAACATAAACAGAACCTGTCGGATGTACTGATATGTGTCTCAAAGGATGCTATGGAATAAGAGCCCCATCTAGATGAAGTATAGTTTATCCTTGACATTGTTCAAAAGAAAGCTTCATCACTGATTCACCCCTGGCCTGACCCCCTTGTTTCCCTGATGGACAGAGGTTGGTAAATTAATCCCCAAGTAATATACCCCCCCCCCACATAACCTTTAGTGTTTTCTTTATTAACATCCTCCACCATATAAGTGTCCAAGGAACTCTGGGACAAAATTGGTCGGGTTGCATGGCTAGACTTGTTGAGACCTTGATGGTCATTAGTCTAGTATAACCCTATGACCTTATGAATAACAATACACAGTGATTCTCCATTGGCTGGCTTTATGAGGTCTACATAAGTTTTTGTTTGAGCTGCTTATGAACTGATCTGTTTTGTGATGCCTGTGAAGATTTGCAGTTTAGGCTAATATTGCAAAGAAGTGTAATTGAAGAACCTAAGGGGAACCAAACTGAAGATTATCCAGATTAGCTGTGAATGAGCATGGAGCTTGACAAAAGCCATATAGTAACAGGAGCATAAAGACAAGAAAAACCTAAATGAAAGAGATGAAAATAAAGAAGACGAGACACTTGCAAGCTCCATTCATGCATGTATCCTTCCATCCACCTATCGACCTATCATCCCATCCATCCTTTCATCCTTCAGCAGAGGCAAAAACCATGTACAGGCTTTGTGTTGTCAGAGGCTGTCAGAGGGTGACCTTGGGGAGAAGGTAAGATAATTTTACCAGACTGTTAACTGAAAAAAAAACAGTGGAAGACAGAATATGAATGTGGATTTGTTTTGTGAACTATGCTTTGTTATCTGTGTTCTAAAGGTGTCATTTTGTTTTAAGAACTGTGTTGCTGCTATTGCCAGATAAAGAAGCATCTTAACTGTTTTTTCCTTAGTCTGGAGACTGACTAGAGTGCTATGTGGAATGCAAAAAGAAGTAAAAGAAAGGAAAAGAGGAACCATGGACTGAAGGCATGGAAGACTGGGGGAACTGCTACTATCTGTCTGTCTCTACATGGCCTGTGCCCTAGTTATTTTTGCTTTCATTTACTTAAAATATTACTTGTAATTGACAGCTGACTAGCTGAACTGGCATTGGTTACATCTACTACTGTGGGTAAGGTAAGCGGATACTCTATATAATGCTATCGGCTCCCTACTTAAATGTCGTAAGAAAAAAAAAAGACTAAAAATCACTCTTCTTAGAATTTATTTCTGCATGGGGAGGGGGGCAAGCCCTCCCCTCACCTCCACAGCAACCAAACTTATATATACAATACCTTGGAGAAACGGGAATATTTTGAGAAATGGCATGTCAGACTACATATATGTAAATCTGATCTTTCAGCTATTCAGTCTGTGTTTCGAGAATTGGTCTAGCAGGTCCCAACATTTTAAATGGTTACCAGTGCAGGGCTACCACATGATTTAAGTTTGTATCAAACTGCTGACTGGTTGATTTTTATTATATATGGAAAACACGATAATCTGGTTATTAATTTTAGTTACTGGTGCAAATTGAAAATATAATGGAAATTATTTATAGGGTGTCATGTTAAGAAATGCTTAGCATTAAAAGCCTATCTTTCGTTTAGATTTAAATGTACTTTTGTACATAGTGATCAGGACGATCAGAAAATAAAAGTTATTTCAGTAAAATTTGGTTTTGTAATCAGTTTGAAGTATTTCATGTAAAGATTTAATGCTCATTTATAAAAGCTAAATAATGTAAATTACAGAGGATTTATTCCTGACCATTACTATTAATTGGGATCGAATTAATTTAAATTTTGTTTGTAATTATTTTATAAATGTAGCAGCGGGTGTAGAGCTTTCATTCTTCACAGTCAGATTACACCTAACCAATATAGACAGTGGCAACAGTAACTCTTAGCCAAGCTCTGTTTTATGAGAAAGGTATGTGTATGGATATATTTCACAATTAGCATAATCCTTTAGATCGGTAATAGCATCAAATTATTTATAGAGCAAACAGGCATGGGTTGATTCAATGAATTCAGCATTTGGTGGTGTGCTTTTCTGTTAGTTCGTGAGAATGAAGACACGCTCTCAAAAGGCAGCGCAAGAAAAAATAACAAAAAAAGACTCAAAGAATATCTCAGAAAGTGACAGTAGCTGATAAAGGGTTTAATAAAGCTTTTTTTTTCTAGAAAATAAAACACATATGGGTCAGAAATGTAGTCAATGGAAAGAAAGAGGATGAGAAATTAAATCAGAAAGTATGGGGTGGGGGTTGAAAGGTAGATAAGAATGTGATGATAAGCATCTTTGGACTGTAAGGTTACTAAAAAAGAGGGGCAAGAGATTGCAAAGTGAAAGCATGTTGAACTTGGACACAACCACAGACTGGTTTAAGAAAGAGAAGTCCAGAACTGATATCCAGGCATTGTCTTTATTTGGTGCCAGAAACATTTTTGAATTAAAACTTCTTTCCAGCAGAGAAAGAGGAACTGTTTCTATTACCCCCTGAGAAAGCATGTGCTGTAGGACAGGAGAGTGGATGTGGAATAATACTCTCAAAAGGGGGGATTTCTCCCACTGCCATCTGTAACCCTGCTGAATCAGTCTTAGAACTCATGTGTCTGTACATTGTTCTGAGGGGTGTCTGCTTTCTTTTAGGAACCTCTCTGTCATTTTTTTTTAAATATCTACTTGCCGATACTGTGTGTTTTGTTTCTTGCCAAAATTGGATGAGGGGCGGAAAACCCTCTGGAAAATTTGTAGAAGGATGGCTGGAAAATCTGATAGAGTCCCTGTATCAGCTTATCCTTCTCATCACATTTTTAATGAGGTCTGCAGCAGAGGGTCCAAAAACTACATTTCTATCCAAAGATTGACTTTAAAATCTCGTTTTTTTACATCCTTTTGGGGGATGGGTCTGAGAATGCAGCCAGGTGAACCCCCTCAACATAATATCAGTGGTGACAGCTCTGGATATAGTATCTACAGAGTCATAAATAAACTTTAAATAATGAGTAGGGACCTGAAAAATAGAAGAAACTAAACTAAATACTGCAGAACACCACTGGCAGCAACCCTGGAAGTAATATGTAGAGAGTCATAAACACACGTCAGACAATGAGTAGTGACCTGAGAAATGGAAGAAAGTAAACTATTTAATGCAGAGGATAAACAACAAAAGCAGAAACCAGCTGATAATCTCAACAACAGAACAAAACGTGAGTCCCAGCTCTACTTTCAAAGTCTGGAAGTATTTATTCAAAAAAACTTCACTGTATTTACAAAGTTGATTTTCAATCTCTTAGCCGCCAACAGCCTTTTCAGAGTAAAAAAATAACAGTCACAAAAAGACCATTTATATATATCTATAAAATATTTAATTACATTCAATTAAACCATTATTCAATTAAAACATAAAAAATTCAAAAGTTTAAAGGTATAGCCTTAAACAAGGCTTTGCCAATTACATTCCTTATTTAGACCATATGGAGCCAGAGTACCATATTTCATAATTAAGACAGACTCCTTTTGTCTCAATACACTTTTCTGAAAATCAACATTATTAAAATGTAGTGGTACATGTTCCAAAACTGTTGCTTTCATACAACTCATATCTCCACCATGACACAAGTTAAAATGTTCTGCAATGGGACTATTTGGTTTTTTATTTTTTACATCTCTAACATGTTCTTTTATTCTGTCTGCCAACATTCTCTTCGTTTCACCAATATAAAATTTCTTACATGTGCAAAAATAGTATAAATCAATCCCTTACTTCTGCATGTATACTTAGCCCTAACACTAAAACTTTTTCCATTAATTTTTCTACTTCAGTTACTATATATTTACACACTGAACAACTTCCACATGGGAAGGTGCCCAGCTCTTTCAAACTAGTTACTATCTGAATTGTAGGTTGTTTAAATATGCTATGGACTATAAAGTCTCTAATACTTTTAGCTTTTTATATGACACAATTAATCTAATATTATTTAAAGAATCAACTTCATTTTTGATAATATACCAATATTGCTTAATCAATTCATTCATAATATAAGAAAAATTTGTATATTTTGTCACAAAAATATTTTTCTTCACTAGTTGAATATTCATTGTATCTATGTTCATTATATTTTCCATCAGTTGTTTTTATATCAAAACTATTTTTGAACACCTTTATAATATTGTTTTTAACTGCATTAATATCATAACCCCTATTAATAAATAACTTAGCCATTCTTAAAGATTCATCAAAAGCTAAATTAACATCTGAGTTAAGCCTTTTTATTCTCATAAACTCTCCATAGGGTATACTTTTATGTATAGGATGACAACTACTCCCACACATTTTCCAACTAACTTCATCAAATTTTCTGTATATACTAGTATGAATGAACTGATTATTAATACCTTTGAGAGAAATGTCCAAAAAATTAATTTCAGAACCTATCTGCACATCCCCAAATTTAATACCATTAATATTTAATTTCTGTATAAATTCATCACAAAATTCATAACCATCTTTACATATAAAAATAAGATCATCAATAAATCTATAATATTTTATGACATATGTATTGAAGAAATGTAATTTATATAGAAATTCATTCTCAAACATCCCCATAAATAAATTAGCATAAGCTGGAGCAAATGCTGCTCCCATCGCTGTTCCAATTAATTGCTTATATAATTTACCATTAAATTCAAAAGCATTATTTTTTAAACAAAATTCTATCATCTCTAGTATATAGTGTGTTCTAGGACAATCACTCAAAAAAAATTTTATAGCTTCCAATCCCCAAAAATGGGAGATATTTGTGTATAAACTCTCTACATCTGCAGTAATAAAATACATTCCTTCCTCCCAAACTATACTCTTGATATTTTGTAAAAAATCATAAGAATCTTTGATATAGGAAGGTAATGTCATAACTTTATCAATGAATATATCATGTAACAAACTACACATATTATAAGTAAAGAAGCCATGAGCTGACACAATTGGGGGCTATTGAAATTTTTGTGTATCTTCGGCAGACAAAAAAATCTTGCCATTTGAGTATTTTTAATAATTATTTTGTGGTCAACATCAGATTTTGTGAAATAATGTAACCTAATACCTTTCTGTAATAAATTCATAAAGTCAGCTTCTGCTTCCTTTATGTATCTTAAATCAATCTCAAGATAAACATTTTTATTACCCAAATGCTTCATACACATCTCGTAATAATCACACGCGTTTAATATAACCAGTTTACCCCCTTTATCTGAGAGCTTAAACACTATATTCTTATTCTTACTAAGTCCTTGCAATTTATTCCACTCTATTTTTGTCAGATTGTAATCATGTTTTTGTTTCAAAAAACATTCTAGCTCCTTTTCCACCAATAGATTTAATACACATTCAAACTTTTGTATTAATGTGTTTTTATACGGAGGTATAAACAAACTATTTGATTTTAACTTACTAACATTAAATGTACTATAAGCATTAACCATGTCTTCATTATCTGAAGTACACGAATAAAAACTCTCATCACTCTCACTATCACTGTTAAACATTTTATGTTTTAATTGAATAATGGTTTAATTGAATGTAATTAAATATTTTATAGATATATATAAATGGTCTTTTTGAGACTGTTATTTTTTTACTCTGAAAAGGCTGTTGGCCGAGGCGCTAAGAGATTGAAAATCAACTTTGTAAATACAGTGAAGTTTTTTTGAATAAATACTTCCAGACTTTGAAAGTAGAGCTGCGACTCACGTTTTGTTCTGTTGTTGAGATTATTTAATGCAGAGTACCAGATGTAGCATCTCAGGAAATAATATCTACATAAACATGAATGTATTTCAAACAATGAGTAGTGACCTGAGAAATGGAAGAAAATAAACCACACAAAGATATATTTTGTCACAGGAAGGAGCTGCACACAAAACATTCCTCATACTTTCACAATTACTCAGAATAAACTTTTAACACGAGTCTGACAATTCAACATTCTAAAAAAATAAAGTTGCAGAAGCAGTCACGTTTTTACCAAGCTAATCAACTTTTTACCATCCTTGCCAGAAAGGGAAGGATTAGAATTAACCAAAAGTTTGGCAGCAGTGGAATCCCTTTTTCTCTTACCAGAAACCAGCTGATAATAGGGGTCAATAGCCAATACAAGACCCTGGTCCAGGATTAATAAAATATTCCTGTCTGAATGAAACTGGAGCAGGAGAAGCTATACATTTAGTATTCAGTTTCTTTTTGACAGGAAAGTTAAGGCAAACAGGAATTTTATAGCAACAGCTTCCCCAGGGATGGACACAACATTCTGTTTAGCAGGAGGACCTTCCCTGCCCCTTTTCCCAACACAGACAAAAGTGACTCTTTCTTGCACTGTGAGGACCCCAACATCTGCAGAGGACACGGATAACTCCTGGTCCATAGAGACTGTATGGGCACCACCAGAAGGAGCCAGGGAAAAGAAAACTGAATATTCTGAGGAACCAGCTTTGGCCACAGCAAAATAACCCACTTACAGCTGAGACATACTGATAGCCTGCTGTGATGGCAAAGGCTGTTTAGTTAACTTTTTCTTCTTGTGACTGGAAGAAGGACTCTGGAAGAAGGACTAACCATGGGACCAGCAGTTTATTTCATGGTCAAACTGAAAATGGCACCTGTTTTCCGGGGAAACTAAGCAGCACAAGCCAGTAAAAATTCAAAAGTAGTATAACGTCACTTATCCCCATAAAAATAGAGTAAAAAGTAATTTAAACACAGTTTCTTCTCAGAAAAAAATAACTTTAGAATGTTTAAATCAACTTTTAAACTATCAAACACAGAAGTGCACCCCTGTTTAAAAGTAGAGCAAAGTCGAATAACAATCAATAACAACACATATTCCTAGCATAAAATGTACTTTCCCACAAAGGAGAGTAAATTAAAACATTAAAAATAATATGTGAAAGGTTTTTCCCAAAAGGGAACTTATCTGCCCACAAATGGAATGACACAAACTGACCGTGGATCCTCTGAAGCCTGGACAGCAGAGCTCTCTTCTGTGACAGGAAAACTCTGAAGAGCATGGCATCTAAATCTGTCTTTTCAGTGAGTTCAGCTCAAGCTGACTGATGGTTTGGGTGTGTGAAAAGTGTCTGAAGCTTTGGAATTTGTCTAGCTATTATATCCTATGCAGAATATAACACTTAGGCTACTGCAGCAGTGATCAATACAAAGAATATCAATTTTACATAAAAACATGAAACTTTAAAAAAATGCATACGCTAATTAAAAAAAAAACAACAGATAAGCCCATTATCAAGGTGCAGTAATGACTTCCAGGGTGGTTGTTGTGAGAGAAATAACTGACTTTCCAAGGGTGGTGAAGCCCTCTGCCTCTGGTATCAAGCCCCGTAGCAACCATTATGTCTGTTGTTTCCTTGATAGTGCCCACCCTAGAGGACATTACTGCTTGCTGGCCTAGGAAAATGGGCTTGGACAAGAACAAATCTCCATTAGATTGTAAGTGCTCTAAAAGGAAATATTAATGAACATGAGGGACCTAGTAAAAAGCAAAATCTTCTTACAGCAAACAATCCATAGGCAGTGAGGAAAATCTTCTCTTCAAGCTTCCTAGCAAAACGCTACAAGGACATTTTTAAGCAATTTTCACTCATGAATTCTTTACAAATCACCTATGTGATGCAGGATGACTTGGAGTCCCAACAAAACTGCCCACAAGGAAGGATGTATAACATTACAAACTGAAGTATTTTCTGGACAAAAAAGGAAAACAATGGTGATTTGACCTCTCTGAACAGATAATGCAGTCAGAGACAGTGGAGTAATCTACGACCGCATTGAATGAGCCTGAACCACAACAATAAAATCAATTACATTATCACATAACCAGTACAAGCAGCAGTAAGGTAAGAAATGTACATTCCTGAGAAGGGCTAGACATGTTTAGCAATGGATATTTTAATGAACAGCTTTTTTAACTTTTGCTTAGAAGACACTTACTGATTATCTGCTTTCTACACACCCAGTTACAGGACCTCTGCGATGGTCCTTACTGCAACTTCATGTTATTATAAAGGACCTACACCTTAGAGTTCTGTGGGTGAAAAGATTGCATGTGCTGTGTGCACAATTCTGGGAATGACATCAGTAGTAAGCTCTGTTGTTGCCAATCTCAGTGAGGCTGAACAAGTAACTAAATTTGAACTCAAATTTTATTTTATTTTTGTGCATGTGTGCTTAGCAGACTATATGAACTACATGCTCAAATGTCACATAACTTTTGTACACATCCTCCAACAAAAAATACATACCTACTCCAACTTTCAAACATGATGTGGAAGAACAGCTTTATGAAAGAATTGTGTGGTATGTGTGAGTGTGTGTGTGTGTGTGTGTGTGTGTGTGTGTGTGTGTGTGTGTGTGTGTGTGTGTGTGTGCATGCATTTGAATGCCGATACGAAGACTAACCATTCCTGTACAATTAGCTTTCTCTGTTTGTGTTTTGTTCTTCCTTAATGAAAGTGTTCACTACCCTTAAGCCTGGAAAACTAAATTTGTTTGTTTCCAGATTAGGTATCAATTTATATGTATGTGGATTCACTTTATAATCTCAAAATACTGAAATATCGAATTTCAGTGTTTTGAAACTATAAAGCTGAATGTTCAAAATACCGAAACTACAAAACCGCAGAAGTAAAAATCGTGAATGTAAACACACCATACACCACGCAACACATACACCGTACTACCTACACAACAACAAACAAACAAAACACACACAAACACAAAAACACAAATAAACAAACCTACACTACAAATAAGCAGGGGGCAAGCCCCCCCTGCACCCCCCACATCCCCGCTACTTATATATACTAACTCCGAGATCGCACCAAACAGAAAAAGACAGCAAACTCACCTCTAGACACTCTACAGTCCCCTCGCATACACACATTACATATATACAAACACCACTACTTTCAACACTTAAACAGTCATACTTTTACCTGCCTACCCTAACCCACACCTACAACTTCCAAACACACTCACATACACTCAAACATCTACCCAAAACCCTTACAAAATAGTCACTTACCTGAAGTTCCAGCCAAATCCACACACTGAACTGTACACCATGCACACAGTACATCCCACATCTCTTACCGGAACATCATAACCATGAATTCAACATTTCCGGATTCGCGGTTATGAAGTTTTGCTATTTTCAAAATTCGAGTTTATGGTCTCGAAATAATGAAATTCGATAGTTCAGTATTTCAAGATTATAAAATGAAACTCTCTCTCTCTCTATATATATATATATATATATATATATATATATGGGTTCATGTTAGATCAATGAAAATCCACATCCCCGACGACCGGATCACCGAGACGAGATCGCCAGCACTACACATCCCCAAAAAAGGTAAGTAAATGTTTTACGGAATGGAATCTATTCCTGTGAACATAATACACTTAAAAAATAAAGAGATACGTGTATAGCAGGGGGGGCAAGCCCACCTACACCCCCCATGTGGGG